>NW_019235648.1:76724-79097 GCF_002742605.1 Olea europaea var. sylvestris
ACTTGTCCTAAGGCATAAATAGATATCTAACTTTGTGGACTTGTCCACCATAATCATATTGTGGTTTTTCATGCATAGTTTAAGCATAAATATTACCATGAAGATCATACCCCTTAAGCATAGAAAGTATCTTACCGTAAAACTTGAAGATCTTCGATTGAAATATGAATTGAAAGTGCTAGGTTTACTTCCTTCTCCTTTCCTTCTTATTTTCGGTTTTTGCTCTCTATTTAAGTGTATAAGTGTTTTGTAAAATGAAGGAAATCTTTTCTCTATGGCAATGGATATGGATATATATGCATATATAAAGATAAGGATAAATGATTGATATTTTTTTCCTCCTTTTCCATCTCCACCATCTCACCTCTCTTTCTTTCCATTTTTCTTTTTTTTCTTGTTTCTACACATGTTTAGTCTATTATCTAAGTGTATGGTGATGATGGATGACAAGTGGGTTGATTATAGGGTAATAAGTGGCTACAAAACCTAGATTTACAAAGAAAGTCTCTTATCTTTTCAACTAATATAATCTAACCCCTCTAACTTTTATTATTAGCAAAGCATATCCCAAATTTAAACTTATATCCAACTTACATATTCAAAAATTGTAGATTGTAAAATAATTTAATCGTTTGGTCAATTGAAGTCCTAGCAACATAATCCACTTGATTCAAATTCAAACTTGACTTAAGTTTCGACTAACTAATAATCACTTCATGCATACACAACCTTTGACACTTATGCCTACATTCATTAACTACCTCTAACATTAACCACTACAAAGTTGGTGTCCCCTTATCTTTATGGCCAAAATAATATTAAAAGTTAAATTGCTATCCTAAAGAAATTTAAACGAGCATAAAATTTCGGAGTATTACATCCCTCACCTCTTAAAAAAAATTTCGTCCTCAAAATTACCTTGAACTTAGTTGAAAAGTTCTGGATACTTGGTCTTGATTTCTTCTTCTCTTTCCCAAGTCAATTCTTCAACATTATGATTTCTCCATTGAACTCTTAATAACGGAATTTCTTTTTTCCTTAATTGCTGAATTCTGCGATCCAATATTGATATTGGTTTTTCCTTATATGTCATGTTTGGTTTGATATCCAATGGTTGATAACTAACCACATGACTTGGATCTGACACATATTGTCGAAGCATTGACACGTGGAACACATCATGAACCGCTGACAAATCTGGTGGTAGAGCGATTCGATAACCTGCATTTCCAACTTCTGCAAAATTTCAAAAGGACCTATGAATCTTGGTTGGAGTTTTCCTTTCTCTCCAAAACGCAGAACTCCCTTCATCGGCGCCACTTTTATGAAAACTTTGTCACCAACATTAAGTGTCAAATCTTTTCTCCTTTTATCAGCATAACTCTTTTGTCGGTCCTGAGCTGCCTTGATTTTAGCTCTTATTTTATCAACCGCTCGACTAGTTTCTTCAATTATTTCGGGTCCTAGAACTCTTCGTTTACCTACTTCATCCCAATAAAGGGGAGCTCTACATCTTCTGCCATAAAGGGCTTCGTAAGGTGCCATCTTTATCGTAGCTTGGTAGCTATTATTATAGGCAAACTCTACCAGTTGCACATAGTTTTCCCAACAGCCCCCTAAATCAAGGACGCATGCACGCAGCATATCCTCTAAAGTCTGTATAGTCCTCTCCGATTGTCCATCAGTTTGTGGATGGAAAGCTGCGCTGAAGTTTAACTTGGTTCCCATAGCCTCTTGCAAACTTTTCCAAAATTTTGAGGTAAATCTTGGATCTCTATCCGATACAATTGAGGCTGGGATACCATGCAAACGGATGACCTCTTTGATGTATAATCGCGCGTATTGATCCATACTAAAATTCATTCTTACAGGTAGAAAATGAGCTGACTTTGTTAACCGATCCACTATAACCCACATAGCATCATTTCCCTTAGCTGATTTTGGAAAATCCATAACAAAATTCATAGTTATATGTTCTCATTTCCATTGTGGAATTGTTAATGGTTCCAACAATTTAGATGATCTTTGATGTTCAGCTTTCACTTGCTGACAAGTCATGCATCTCTTGGCAAAAAGACCTATGCATCGTTTCATATTTCTCCACCAAAACATGCTCCTTAGATCACGATACATTTTTGTACCTCCTGGATAGGCAGTATATGGGGTTAAGTGTGCTTCCTCAAGAATTTCTTTCCTCAATCCCTCATCGTTCGGCACACACAACCTCCCCTTAAAGAGTAAGGCTTTATCACTACCTAATTCAAAGTCCTTTCGCTTGCTAGTACCCACTTCGGATTTGATCTTTTGTAGGAAAGGGTCACCATCCTGTGCTGCTCTTATTCGATCTCTAAGTGTTGGTCGAACCGTTAGAGC
>NW_019235648.1:79951-80511 GCF_002742605.1 Olea europaea var. sylvestris
TCTCTAACATTGGTTGGTCTTACCCAATTATTTACTGCTTCCACTTTAGCTGGGTCTACCTCAATTCCTCTTGCTATGATTACGTGCCCCAGAAATATTATCCAACCAGAATTCACATTTCTTAAATTTGGCATAAAGCTTCCTTTTTCTTAGAGTTTCTAAGACCATCATGAGATGTTTCTCGTGTTCCTCCTTATTCTTCGAATAGATTAAGATGTCATCAATGAAAACTATAACAAATTGGTCTAAGTATTCATGGAACACTCTGTTCATTAGATCCATAAATACTGCCAGGGCATTAGTTAAACCAAAAGGCATCACCAGAAATTCATAGTGACCATAACGTGTCCTAAAAGCTGTCTTAGGGACATCCTCTGACTTAATCTTCAATTGGTGATATCCTGATCTTAGATCGATCTTTGAAAATACTGTAGCCCCCTTAAGCTGATCAAACAAATCTTCTATTCTTGGGAGTGGGTATTTGTTTTTAATAGTGAGGCGATTCAATTCTCGATAGTCAATGCACAGCCTCATTGTTCCATCCTTCTTTTTCACAAATA
>NW_019235648.1:80618-81178 GCF_002742605.1 Olea europaea var. sylvestris
TCTCTAACATTGGTTGGTCTTACCCAATTATTTACTGCTTCCACTTTAGCTGGGTCTACCTCAATTCCTTTTGCTATGATTACGTGCCCCAGAAATATTATCCAACCAGAATTCACATTTCTTAAATTTGGCATAAAGCTTCCCTTTTCTTAGAGTTTCTAAGACCATCATGAGATGTTTCTCGTGTTCCTCCTTATTCTTCGAATAGATTAAGATATCATCAATGAAAACTATAAGAAATTGGTCTAAGTATTCATGGAATACTCTATTCATTAGATCAATAACTACTGCCGGGTCATTAGTTAACCCAAAAGGCATCACCAGAAATTCATAATGACCATAACGTGTCCTAAAAGCCGTCTTAGGGACATCATCTGACTTAATCTTTAATTGGTGATATCCTGATCTTAGATCGATCTTTGAAAATACTGTAGTCCCCTTAAGCTGGTCAAACAAATCTTCTATTCTTGGAAGTGGATATTTGTTTTTAATAGTGAGGCGATTCAATTCTCGATAGTCAATGCACAGCCTCATTGTTCCATCCTTCTTTTTCACAAATA
>NW_019235648.1:81290-81929 GCF_002742605.1 Olea europaea var. sylvestris
AAAAACGTCTTTATAGTGTCGAACTATTGGAACATCCTCAATTGACAACTTATCTTGTTTAACATCGGTCATCGACACTAGAAATCTTTGATCTAATTCCTTTCTCGGCATCCTTTCAACCTGGGTTGTTGACACTACACCAGACGGGTTATTTACCTCAGTTCCCACAAAACGGAACTCTTCCTCGTCCGGTCTTCGAAAAACCACCATTCTCTCAGTACAATAAATAGTTGTATAGTTTTTCTCAATTGACAACTTATCTTGTTTAATATCAGTCATCGACACTAGAAATCTTTGATTTAATTCCTTTCTTGGCATCCTTTCAACCTGAGTTGTTGACACTATACCAGACGAGCCATTTACCTTAGTTCCCACAAAACGGAACTCTTCCTCGTCCGGTCTTCGAAAAACCACCATTCTCTCAGTACAATAAATAGTTGTATAGTTTTTAGACAACCAGTCCATACCAAGGATAACATCAAAGTCTTTTATAGTTAATGGAATTAGATCTACCGCTATTCCTCTACCATCAATTTCCATCCTAAGATCTCTAGCTATTTGGTTAGCGACAAGTATCTTTCCAGATGGAAGAGATATTTCTAAAGTATACGGAAGGAATTCACATTCCACTTTAGACTT
>NW_019235648.1:83356-84093 GCF_002742605.1 Olea europaea var. sylvestris
TTTTGAAATTGACTCCAGAAACTGCCCTGTTTCTGTCTTTTGTCTTTCGTAAGGAAAATAAACTTTTAAAAACGTCTCTTATTGTAATATGAAAGATATAATCACAAAATTTACTTTTAATACCATATTACATAATGTCATGTACAAAATTTTACATAATACTTTAAGGGAAATAGGTGGAAAACAGTCATTGAACAAAAATACACAAAAGAAACTTTAGATCCAAAACAACCTTGTCCTTAATCCATCATCGGTGTTGTCAACTAACTTCCATCAATCCAAAGATCATGGATCTGAAAATTTAGCATAACATACTATGAGTATAAGAAATACTCAGTAAGGTACCATGCTTGTATTTTTATCATGATAATACTACACCAAAGAAAGCAATCAAACCCATACTTCCATATTCCGACATGCCGGTGCCCTTCGGACTTGTCCTAGGGCATAGATATATCTAACATTTGTGGATTTCTCCACCATTAACATACTTTGGTTTTTCATGCATAACTTAAGCATAAATATTACCATGAAAATCATACCACATAAGCATAGAAGGTATCTTACCGTAAAACTTGAAGATCTTTGATTGAAATGAATTGAAAGTGCTAAACTTTCTTCCTTCTTCTTTCTTTTCTAATTTTTCGGTTTTTTTTTTGCTCTCTTTTAAGTGTATAAGTGTGTTGTAAAATGAAGGAAATATTTCTATGGCAATGGATATGGATGTATTTATACTC
>NW_019235648.1:84251-86156 GCF_002742605.1 Olea europaea var. sylvestris
ATCTCTAATCTTCCAACTAATATAATCCAACCCTCTATCTTTCATTATTAGCACATGTATCCCAAATCTAAACTTATATCCAACTTACATATCCAAAAATTGTGGATCATAAATTAATTTAATCATTTGGTCAATTGAAGTCCTAACAAAATAATCGACCACATTCAATTTCATACTTGACTTAAGGTTCGACTAATTAATAATCACTTCATGTAAACACAACATTTAACACCTCATGCTTGTAGTCATTAGCTACCTCTAACATTAACTACTACAAAGGTGGTGTTCCATTTTCTTATGGCCAAAAATAGTATTGAAAGTTAAATCGCCATCTTAAAGAAATTTAAACTAGCATAAATTTTCGGAGTATTACAGCTTTGCTCCGAACTATCTGGTAATGGTACGGGAAAACTTTCATCTAGAACTCTCGAAAAGCACTTAGCCAACGGTCCCCTAACTAGCCTAGAATTGGTAGCTCGTAAACTGGTATTCATGGATAAGGTTATAGTCTTCTTAAAGTTTCGCTGTAAATCACGGCTAGTCCCATAGCTCTTTCGAAGCAAATATGTAAGGTCCTCATACGAAAGGTCATCATCAGACCATAGCACAATCTCATTTATGACTGAGGCCCAAGGTTCTGGAACAGTTTCATATAATCTTTGTATCTTCACCTTATCCCTTAAACTATGGTGTATCTCCCATAACATCTCAATAATACAGTCTAGCAGATCCAAATGTTGTTCGAGACTATGGAGTGGATGCATACGATAATTATAGTAAAATGCCAATAATATGTCTCGCTTCTTCGCAAAACCACAAGCTTCTGTCCTTGTGGGGGTTCTTACCATTCGTGCCATAACTAGGACAAACATTGATTATGTTACTCTACAAGGCTCTAATAAATATTTAGGTGTAAATAGTCATGGCTTCATAATCTCTACCATGACTTGATTCAAAATATTCCCATATCCAGCCATAGATATAACAGTTCATTACATAAGAAAACTCATGAATTTAAAAATAAATTTTACCTTGATCGTTGGTTGAAAGTCAGTTGCTAGCTTCTTCGATGATTAAGGATAGTAACTTTCTTTTAAAAATCTACAGAAAAGTAAACCTTGCTCTGATACCACGCTGTGACGCCCCAAACTTAAGCTTCGAGGGTCACGTACGAAACATAATAACTTCTGCCTTTGGTACATGTAAATACTCTCAAATAGAAGTATTACATGTTAGAAACTTATTTTTCAATTTGATAAAACAATTCTTAAAAATTTGATGGCCGGTAAAAGTGCATGCCAACATGAAATTATACATTACATATACGGCCTCGGCACTATCAAGGTTAGTTGGGGCAGCAAGTTTGACAATTTTTATAAAATTCATTCCCAACTCCGTTTTACATGAAATTTGCGGCATTAGAAAGATAATTTCGAGTAGTTTTCTAGGTTAAAATATGGAAATTTTCCAAGACCATATGATATAGACGTTTTACTAAAAATAGTGAAGTATTACACAAGAAATCCAGATTGACCCCTTGACGCTAAAACCTTGATAAGTCAGGCCATAGATATCCAAATTGAGTGATTCCTTCGGCCATATTTAGAAAACTCAAAGAGGAAAACAGAAATATTTTTAGAGTCTCAAATGGACGTTTATAGAGTTAGAAACATCATTTTGAAATTGACTCCAGAAACTGTCCCGTTTCTGCCTTTTGTCTCTTGTAAGGAAAATAAACTACAAAAATGTCTCTTATCATAACATGAAAGATATAATTACAAAATTTACTATTAATACCATATTACATCATGTCATGTACATAATTTTACATAATACCATAAGAAAAACAGATGAAAAAACAGTCATCGAACAAAATACACAAAAGAAACTTTCGGTACAAAACAT
>NW_019235648.1:86238-97987 GCF_002742605.1 Olea europaea var. sylvestris
AGCATAACATACTATGAGTATAAGGAATACTCAGTAAGATACCATGCTTGGATTTTTATCATGATAATACTACACAAAAGAATGCAATCAAACCCATACTTGCACATTCCGACTTGCCGGTGCCCTTCGGACTTGTCCTAAGGCATAAATAGATATCTAACTTTGTGGACTTGTCCACCATAATCATATTGTGGTTTTTCATGCATAGTTTAAGCATAAATATTACCATGAAGATCATACCCCTTAAGCATAGAAAGTACCTTTCTGTAAAACTTGAAGATCTTCGATTGAAATATGAATTGAAAGTGCTAGGTTTACTTCCTTCTCCTTTCCTTCTTATTTTCGGTTTTTGCTCTCTATTTAAGTGTATAAGTGTTTTGTAAAATGAAGGAAATCTTTTCTCTATGGCAATGGATATGGATATATATGCATATATAAAGATAAGGATAAATGATTGATATTTTTTTTCCCTTCTTTTCCATCTCCACCGCCTCACCTCTCTTTCTTTCCATTTTTCTTTTTTTTCTTGTTTCTACACATGTTTAGTCTATTATCTAAGTGTATGGTGATGATGGATGACAAGTGGGTTGATTATAGGGTAATAAGTGGCTACAAAACCTAGATTTACAAAGGAAGTCTCTTATCTTTTCAACTAATATAATCTAACCCCTCTAACTTTTATTATTAGCAAAGCATATCCCAAATTTAAACTTGTATCCAACTTACATATTCAAAAATTGTAGATTGTAAAATAATTTAATCGTTTGGTCAATTGAAGTCCTAACAACATAATCCACTTGATTCAAATTCAAACTTGACTTAAGTTTCGACTAACTAATAATCACTTCATGCATACACAACCTTTGACACTTCATGCCTACATTCATTAACTACCTCTAACATTAACCACTACAAAGGTGGTGTCCCCTTATCCTTATGGCCAAAATAATATTAAAAGTTAAATTGCTAACCTAAAGAAATTTAAACGAGCATAAAATTTCAGAGTATTACATAGAGAATGTGCTTTAGAGCTAGTAAGAGGTTCATTTGATCTTAGTTATAATAGATTGGCAAAGTATTGCGATATCTGAAAAAAATAATCCAGGTACAGTAACGTTTATTGAGTTTGATAATGAGAACCATTTCAAATACTTTATTATGACTTTAGGACCAAGCATACTTGCTTTTCACTCATCAATGAGAAGGGCCATTTTTGTGGATGGACATTTCTCAAATACAAAAAATTTCGAGAACATTACTTTTCGCCACATGTTAAGATGCAAATATTCAGATCTATCATCTTACATTTGGCATTGTTGATTATGAAAACAATGCATTATGGACTTGGTTCTTCAATAAGTTGTTACAGGTAACGGGTATGTTGGAAGGGCTTGTGTCTATTTCTAATCACAAGGATAGCATTGTTAACACTATAGATGTTGTTTAAGGATACACATCATGTATGTTGCATGTGGCATCTACAACTAAAAATAAAGTCCAAATATCATAGGATTGATATTTTACCATGGCAACTGCAAAGGAGGAGAGTTTGATTATTAAAAAAAATCAATGGCAAATCTAGATCATAAAAGTTCAACATTGGAGAGGAAAATACCTAAAAAAATGTTGGGTTTGAATTTTGATCTCGAGCACATTTCAAAGGAATCCATTACAATATTATGATGACTAACAATGCAGAATCTTTGGACTCGTTATTTAAGAACGCTCACGAGTTTCCAATACTTGCTATGGTTGAGCAAATCAGAAGGACTTTACCGAATGGTTTTATGAGAGACACATTGAAGCTAAAAAATGTGCAACTACTCTAATTGTTGGACATGGGTTACCTATGCGAAATACCAAGCAGATGACCATTATGGCAACCCAGTTATTCAATAAATCTTTGTAATCAAATTTACTTAAATTTAATCTCTTAAATTGTTGGACTTTCATTTAACTTATGGTTTGGGTTTTCATAAACTTCAATGTACTGAGCTTCCATAGCTTCGAGCTTCTATAGCTCGTTTCTTAAATGGGCCACATCTATCAACTTAGGAATATAAAATTCGGACATTACATCCCAATACCTAAAAAAATTCCATCCTTGAAATTACCTTACATTAAACAAATAGTATTGGATATTTGGCTTTAATTTTTGCTTCTATTTCCCAAACGACTTCATCTATCCCATGATGTCGCCACTGAACATTGACTAATGGAATTTCCTTAGTTATTAAATTCTGTATTTTCTATTCAAAATATCAATTGGAACCTCTTCATAAGATAAGTCTTTTTGAACATCCAATTTTTGATAATTCACTAGAATTATGAGAGCCCTATTGAAACATGGGGTGAGTTGAAGACTAAGATGAGGAAGAGATTTGTGCTTAATCATTATTATAGGGATCGTTATAAAAAACTTCAAAGCCAAAGTCAAGTTTCGAGGAGTGTAGAGGATTATCACAAGGAGATGGAAATAACTATGATTAGGGCAAATGTTGAGGAGGATTGAGAATCCACAAATGGTTTGTGTAGGGAGATAACTAATATAGGGAATTACAACATTATGTGGGTGGAGAGATATTTGAAAAGAAAATGGGCAGGTACGTGTTCTTCGGGTTCTAATCCTCCTTGAAAACCAAAGTGGGGGTATTAATAGAGTTGATGAGGCTGTTTCAATGGTTGAGACCGAGCCACCATGGGAAAATAGGAAATAACTAGCAAAATAACTCCAAAGGAGGGTTCCCAACCTTCTAGGAGTAGGAATATTGATGCCTGAGATCGACGCACATTGCTTTCCAATTCCCAAACAAAAGGACAATGACCTTGCATGATAATGGAAAAGTGTTAGTGATAATGATAGTGGTGAGATGCCTGAATTGGATGATGCTAGTGATGATGATGGATTAGAGTACCTAGTGGTAGTTGAAACACTTGTTACGAGGTGTGCTCTCAGTACACAAATAAAGATGGATGACATGAAGCAGCAAAGGGAGGACATCTTTCATTCTAGGTGCCATGTCCACAATAAGGTATAATATGATTATTGATGAGAAAAGTTTACCAATGCTACTAGTACTACCTTTGTAGAGAAATTGGGGTTGACTACTCAAAAACATCTTAGACCTTATAAGTTATGGTGGTTAAATGAATGTGGTAGGTTGGTGAGCTTCACAATTGGGTTCCTATACATGTTGGGCATATCTTGTAGGAGAGGTTCATAGTTTTTGTAGTTAAAGGGTCAACTTCTTCCATAACTTTGATTCCTTGATTCAATGGATTATTTGGGTCAAGCTTCAAACCGAGATTTTAGCTTTCTTGGGTTGTGATTCATTTTTTTGTGGGTTTCAGAGCAACTATTTTTACGTTCACATCAGTTGGCATCAAAGCTTAGGCTCCAAAATCAATGTTATATCTTTATCTTCCTGCATTTTTTTTTCATCTTCTTGGTTGAGATTTCATCTTCTTCATCGAGTCTCCATCGTTTTCTTGACTCTTCTCATCTTATTGAGCATCTTACATCAACATAAATACCAAGAACATTCAAGAATTGTGTTGTGCATTAAATTTAGTGCACCAATATAGTTGTGTTTCGATCTTTCTTGCCTTTGCTGATTTTCCACATATTTGGTGTAAAACAAAAACAAAAATTCAAACAAACAAAAAATAGAAATAAAAATCCAGCAAAAAGAGAGAAAAACATTTCCAAGCCAAAAAGAGGCTTATTTGATTTCAAGAAACAATTTATTGAAAATTGTTGTAGCACAATTTTTTTTTTTTTCAAAAGATCAAGTCAATATCGATATCATCCATTGGTATCAATTTTTTCATGGAAGATATAAACCTATTTCAAGAAGCACTTTCTTGAAATTCTTGGTTTTGTCTTCATAGAATTCTTCATTCTTTTCTTTTTTGAGCCCTTTTCTCGATTCAGTATCCTTCATTCCTTGTTCTCATGGCTTTTGCATCTCACAAGGGGAAAATTTTTTATTGAGATCAATATCCTTGGAGAAGTTGAAAGAAAGTATAGAGAGGAAAAATGCAAGACTTGTGATAAAGAATACATAAGGAATACAAAATTCGGGTTATTAATATGTTTGATAAAGAAGAATCAATATCTAGAGAGGGAGAAAATCAACCTTCATGATTCCTCCATGCAACAACAATTCGAGTGGATGAATGTGGTATTTGGAGAAATAAGAGATGGAAAATGATTGGCTGGATACATTGACTGCAAACTTACAAAAGGGGCAACCATGAGAGTTCACGAAGTTAAAAGGCAAGATCGGAATTATCATAGCGCTGAAATTAACCAAATGTCGATAGTCGAAGTTGATAGGATGAGGAATAGAAAAGGTAGGCGTGAAAGGGGGCCTAGAAGAAATCCTAGATACTTTGGTGGTGATATGATCCACGCCAAGATCGTCTAGGAACAGATTTAGATGACACCGCGCAATCAATTATGGAGGAATTTGATTTATAAGTTGATAGGTGAAAGCCACAGAAAACTCCGATAAGTTTAGAAGTTCTAGAATAACCAACAAGAATTTAATTGAAATCTGATTCTCTTTATTCATCAAGCTAACATCTATTTAAATATAAAGAGATCCATGAATTTGATAGCTACAAAATCCCAAATATGCTGCCATGAATTGGCGAATATTTTGGAAAGGAAGCTTAATATCTTAAGTTCAATGTTGGAAATTGATTCATACTGGATCTTCTAAAATAACGCTTATTCCTTCATCAAATAAGAAAAGTATCTGAATTGGCACGCAATCCTTACACATGAGCAAAACAATTAGCCCACATTTGAGCTCCATTAATTTTCATTAAATTACATTTCATTTTTCTCTCTCTTATTTTCAACCACACAATCTTCCATAAAATAATATTATACGTAAATCGAAAATTTTTCCTTCTTTTTCAACCACTCATTTTTCAAAAAACACTATTCTACCCATTAATTTTTTCACGTAATGGGGGACAAACATGGGCTTAATAATAAAGAAGAAAGATAATTTAGCTATATTGAAAAGATTTTTTTTTTTAATGGCTGCCAACCTAAATCATGTAAGTCACCAATTTAGGAAACTAAACTTTAATTCACACAATCTTGAGTTGTTCTCCTTGAGGAACCTTTTTTCCAAATTGTTCCAAAGCCTGAATCATGAAAATTCATTCTTGTGGAACATGGGAAGCGTCTTCCTTTGGCCTCCAAGAATTCACCTCAATCCAAATGTTTTGATGCCTATTGAGAGTTTCCTTGAACCTTTTAGCTCAAGCTCTTGTAACCAGGCCAATTGGAACTTTAAATAGGATCTGCATTCCATTTGTTAGTTGTGCGCTCATCATTCCCCTCCTCTTGAGAAGGATTTGTCCTCAAATCATCGCCCACATCAAAAGGACTTAAAGTAACATTGAAAGTGGCACAAACATTTTACTCACCTGGCAAATCCAACTTGTATGCATTTCGTTGATACGCTTAAGGACCTGAAAAGGTCCATCTCCTCTTGAAAACATCATAGAACGCCTTTGTATCGAAAATCTTTCTTTCTTCATGTGCAACCAAACCCAATCGCTGGGTTCAAAAATCAGCTTTCGGCACCCTTTGTTAGCTTGGTTTGCTTATTGCTCCGTTTTCCTCTCAACATCGAGAAGAGCCTCCCATGTATTTGCCTAACAAATTCAGTCTTTTTCTTTCCATCCGAATTATCATGTTCAAACAAAGATAATTGTTAAACCATAAACAATTTCAAATGGTGAAAACTTGGTAGCAGAATGAATAGTACGATTATAAGCAAACTCAACATGTGGCAAACTAGCTTAAGGCTGCCCCGCTTAATTTCTCACTAAAATATGCAACTGGTCCTCTTTGCATAAGAACTACACCTGTATATACCTGAAAATGGACCATTAGATCATGAAATTCATTCAAGAAAAGCCAAACGTGTAGTAATTTTTACTGGTAACAAGGAGCATACTGAGGACACTAATCCTCCTGATCAAACAGACGAAGTAGCTTTGATATGCTATTCACAACAATCAGATTTTATGCGAGGCATAATAAAGGGTTCTATACGTGCTCAAAGGCGTAAACTAGTTATTTGGGAACTGTTTCAAGCAAATGTGCATTCCCCTATTTTTTTGGATAGAATAAAAAAATTCCTTCTTTTTCAATTTCAAACATGTTAGTAAAATTTGGCAGAACAAGGAGCATGAGTTAATTTTTGCTTGATTAGTTGGAACTCCTTCTCTTGCTCATCTCCGCATTTGAAGCCAATGTTCTTCTTGGTGACTTTGGTAAGTTGTGCAGTGATGCTGCTAAAGTCTTTCATGAACCTCTAGTAAAATTTGGCGAGTCCATGAAAACTACGAACATGACCAACACTCGCAGGACTCTACCATTCCCGAATCGCATGGATCTTCTCTTCATCAACATGTATTCCTCATGCACTCAGAACAAAACCAAGAAACACAAGCTTATCAGTAGTACAAAAGTTGCACCTTCAAGTTAGCAAGTAACTTTTCCTTCTTTAGTACATCCAAACTAACTTTAAAGCAAAACATAATCAACCAAGTTTCTTTCTATAAATGAGAATATCGTCAGAATAAACAACAACAAATCTACGTATGAAAAGCACGCAAGACATGGTTCATTAATCGCATGAAAGTACTTAGTACATTATTAATCCAGATGGCATAACTAACCACTCATACAAACCATATTTCGTTTTAAAATCAGTTTTCAATTCATCACCCTTTTTCATCCTTATTTGATGGGCTCTTTGAATCAATCTTAGAAAATGCACAAGCACCATGCAGTTCATCTAAGATGTCATCTAAGCGAGGAATAGGATGTTGATGCTTCCCGTTATATTGTTGACTCCTCGGCAATCAATGCACATTCTCAACGTCTCATCCTTTTTCGAAACCAAAATCACTAGAACGGCACATAGACTCGTGCTTTCTATCACGTATCCCTTTTTCATCAATTCACTAACCTGCTTTTGTAGTTCTTTTTTCTTTTTAAGATTGCTTCAATAAGCTGGTCAGTTTGAAATGGAAGCATTGAGTACAAAATCGATTTGATGTTCAATTCCTTGAATTGGGGGTAAACCATGTGGAATCTCCTCAAGAAAGACAACATCAAATTCCTGCAAAAGAGAAACATTAGAAGTAGGCAAAAGATGTGTTAGGCTCGTTAGTGTTCGACACCTCTTTGTACAAAAGTACAATCATTGGTTGATTTGAAAACATCACTCTTTTNTTTTTTTTTTTGGTTTTCACTTGTTTTCTTTCTCTCAATCTCTTTATTTTGATCAACCTCTTTTTGTAACCTCACTTGTAAACCTGCTTTGGTGTCAAAGAAACTAGAGTGATTGCCCTTTGATTAAGTACAAACAAGTATTTGTTGGTGAAACCATCATGCTTAACATGCCAATCAAATTGCCATGATTGGCCTAATTACAAATGCCCAACTTGCATCAGAACTATAGCGTACAAAACCTCTTTTTTTGTAAGCTCATTTGGTCTTCATAAAACCTTTTGTGCGGGTGACCTTCAAACTATCATTGAGCCATTCCAACTTATAAGGCCAGGAATGTTTAATCGTTGGCAGCCCTGATTTCGAAACCATTGCAATGCTAGCAACGTTAGTACAAGTTCCTCCATCAATAATCACACTATATACCTTGATTTGCACATGGCATCTAGTATGAAAGATGTTTTCTCGCTGCACTTCGTCATCCTCTTTGACCTACCCACTTAGAACCTTCCTTACAACCAACAATTTTCCTTGGGCAGCATATTAATACCTCACTATGCAGATCCAATGGTGGTATAGATTTGGTGTCTTCTTCGCCCTCGATTTCAACTTCACCATTATCTCGCAATACTATAACTCTTTGTTGCGACATTGGCTTGCTATGTAAACCTTGCCTTGGCATTTAAAACACTTAATATCACGATTTCGAGTTGTGGGAGTTGTCTTGATTTTCATTGCTGGATATTTCTTGCTTTTGCTTGATTGTGGGCTTGGCCGTGGCTTGTTTCTTCACAAAATTTCGGCCTCCAAGATGAACTCGAGTTAGGGAAAATTCAATGGCTGCAAGCTGTTACTTTTTAAGCTCATAATAATTATGACAATCAAATACTAATTCCATCTTCTTCCCCCACTCAAGGCTTCTCTAGGATCGTTTTTGCCTTGAAACGATGGAATCTTCATCTTAAGACTACCCAAGTTATTATCTTCTTGATTTCTTGCTTCTCTATCCCAACCACCATATCTCCTATTGCTCACAATTGAATTCCGATCATCTTCTTCACCAAAACCATCACCATAATACTTGTCATCTTCAACTCTCACTTCTCTACATTGAACTCTCCCATTTCTATGCACATTAGGAGTGTTTTGTGGTTGCCCCACTCCTCTACCTGATTGAATGCTCATGAACCTATTCCATCTCTTCTCCTGATAATCTTCTCATCTCACACATTAAAACTCCCATGAGAAACTTAGGATCAACACATTATTTGGTAGATTGATCATAAAATGAGATTTTCACTTTCAATCTTGCTCTTAATTGAACTATCCCAAACTTATGAAAGATTTAATCTTTGTAATGTTCAACCCTTCCAGCCTTAGTTTTTTACTCAAGAAATCATTGGGTCAAGGTTCTTCATTTGATTTTAGCATTTTGTGGTTCATATCAAATCTTTCTATTTGTTTTCCACTTCTAATTTCTATCTCTTTTGTTGAATCTTCATCCCATTCTTTGAGTCATTCACATCATAAATCGTACCAAAAACATTCAAGATTTTTTGTGCACCAATTGTGATCGATCAATTTTATTAACTTTGCATAAAAAAATATAACAAACAAAATTCAAAAAAAGCATGGTCAAACTTCAAGAATCATTGTCTTCGAATTCTAGTTGTGTTATTTTCCAAGAAATTCAATATTATTATTTGATACATATCCTTGGGATTCAATCCTATTGTAAAAGGGCATAAACCAATGTCAAGAAACATTTTCATTGAATGTTATGATTCTTCTTTTTATCTTTCCTTCTCAGGTTTTCTTATACTTCTTCTTTCTTGAGTTCATGTTGGTTTGGACATTGCAAAGACTGAATTCCTGATCGATTACTTTGAGACTTGATAAAGAAAGTACAGAGGGAAGAAGGCACAAGTAATGGCTTATTACCAAGGAAAAACCAAACCCGAGGATTACTTTTCCTAGTTGTTTAGATATCTGACAAAGGAGAATCTATATCTAGGGAGGAGAACAACCAACTCTTTATGTTTAAAATAATGCAACAACAATTTGAGAGGTAAATGCAATTTTCGGGGAAATTAGGAATAGAATGGACAGGCAAAATATGATGATTGTAAACTTACAAAGTGGAAAATTGAAAAGAGTTCCAAATGTTAGGAGACAAGATAGACATGGTCCTAGGGCTAAATTTGATGATGAGAGTAGCGAAAGAATGAGAATGACCGAATCTCAATGGTTGTAGTGGATTGGATGTGGAATATAGGAGATAGGCATGAATGAAAGGAGGCCTAGGGACCCTAGGGATTGATTTGGGAGTAGAGTTGATAGAAACTTGTGTAGTATCAAGATTTTCACTTTCATTTCCAAGGTAGAAATTATCGTGAAGTTTATTTGGAGTGGAAGAAGAAGTTGGAATTCATCTTTGATTACCATAATTATTCTTGGAAGACAAGGTAGAACCAACAGTGATAAATTTACTGATTATACAATAATATGATGGGATTATTTAGTGACAAATAGGAGGAGAAATCATGAGAGACTTATAGAAACCTGGAGTGAATTGAAAGATCTCATGAGGAGATGATTCGTACTTAGTACTATAGAAACTCCTACCAAAAATTATAGAGCCCCACTCTTGGTTCAAAGAGTCTATAGGATTTTCTTAAGGAGATGGAGGTGGCTATAATTAGAGCTGATGTTTATCCTCATAGTGGGGCTACAATGGCCAGGTTTTTGAATGAATTAAATAGGGATATAAATAGTGTAATTGAGTTACAACATTATGTGGAGTTGGAAGATATAGTGCATATGGCTATTAAGTTCGAGAGACAATTAGAAAGAAAAATGAGCAACAAAGTACTCTCCAGGTTCTAATCCTTCTTAGAGACGAAGCAGGATGATGATGATGATGATGATAACAACAACAACGAGAGTGGGCTATCTCCAAGAGTAAGACGAAATCACCTAGGGGAAAAGAAGAGATAGCTATAAAAAAAAAATAAACCCAAGTTTAATTTCTAACATTTTAGGAATAGGGCTATCAAGTGCCTTAAATGCTTGGGTTCGAGGTATATTGCATCTGAATGCTCAAATAAAAGGGCAATGATTATGTATGAGAATGGAGAAGTGGCGACTGGAAATGAGAGTGATAGTGATGAGATGCCTGAGTTGGAGGATGCTAGTGATGGTGATAGGGTATAGTATCCAATAGAAGATAAAGCACCTATTGTGAGCGTGCTCCTAGTACACAGTTAAGGTGGATGACATGGAGCAGCAAAGACAAAATATGTTCATACTAGATGTAATAGTAACAACAAAATATGTAGTCTGATTAGTTATTGATGAGTATAATATTTCTACTACTTTCAATATTTTTTATCTTTCTATGCCATTTCAATGCATATATTTCACATATTTCATATATTTTTGGAAAGTTTTCATGCATTTTGGTTATGTAAGTTAGATCTTTTAATGCGTTTCAGTACATTTCGTCTATTTTCCATCGTTCTATCATGTTTTTAGGTACAATATGGGCAATTTTGTACATTTCATGCATTTTCAAATTTTACCCATTTTTGTTTTCTACATTTCTCGCATTTATGGTCATTTCTATATGTTACATAGATATTGCTTATTTTGGATTCACTTGCATTTTTATCAGTTTAGTGCATTTTGGTTCATTTTGCACATTGTTATATCATTTTCATGAATCTAGTACATTTCTCATATCTCAGGTCATTTTTCCTTGTTTAAATTTTGGACCTTTTGTGCAGTTTAGAACATTTCAATCACTTAGGATTGTTTCATCATATGTTTTAATACATTTCACATATTTTGATTCAGTTTCTTTTAGTTTTGTACATTTCATTCATATAATATTTTTCATTAATTTTATTACATTTTGCATAAAAATTTGTTTTAGACGTTTTGTTTCCATGTGTTTTAGTGCATTTCATGCATTTAGGATTGTTTGGTGGGTTTACTATATTTTGGATCATGACATATTGATCATCATACCTATGCATTTTGGTACATTTTGTTGCATTTTCTTGTATTATATTTTGTATTTTGTCGCATTTCCATGTGTTCCCAACCTTTTGCACAATTACATTCATTTTCGTGCATCTCTAAACAAAACCTGTAAAGAAATGCATGAAAACGATCCAAAATTCACAAAATATACCAAAGCAAGATAATTGAAAAACATTGGTAAATTTTCGTGCATTTTTTGCATTTTGTCAAATTCTGCACATTTTAGATTGTCTTCATTAGTCTTGTATCACATTCATAAATTGTGGACTACTAAGTGCATTTGGCACATTTCATGCATTTTTATCCTTTCGTGTGTGGATTTTGGCACATTTAAATGTATTTCAATTCATTTGGAACACTTTGCTTATTTTGGAAAGTTTTAATGTGGCACATTGTATGCAGTTGGGATTTTTTTTTTTTTTTTTTTTTTTGGGTTTT
>NW_019235648.1:99876-106801 GCF_002742605.1 Olea europaea var. sylvestris
AGATTTAAAGGTTCCTTGTTTCTATGGAAAAATGGCAAAATAATTTTTATGTATAGATATAATAGTTTGGGGGAGAAAATGTGGTTACAGGGGTTGTAGGAGATTATTGTTTCTAACATCATGTAGGTGTATCAATTTGTAAGAAATGGAGTTTTGTGTCCTAAGATAAAACTTTAACCTAAGCATGTATATAAAATTCTAACACAACCGTAACTCCCAAGTAAATTCAAATCGCTTTTTGATTTAATCATTTGATTTCCAAATGTAAGATGTAAATTAAGAATTCTCACACCACATACATGTAACTTACATAATTTTAAAAGGGAATCATGTTTATGAGAATTATTGAAATTAGTCACTATTAGTTAATAAATTTTAAATAATTATAGGGACCTTTTTTATAAATGTATAAAACTCCCATTTTAGAAAAAGAAAAAAAAGGTCATTTTATATGGTACATGTGAAAGATAACATTTTTTCCTTTTATTAGAATTAGTCGAATATGGCTAGTTCAAAATCATTTTCTCTTGAGCCCAAATTATTTTATGTAATATGAGCTACAAAATGAGTGTAATATTGATATATTTTCGCCAACTTCAAAAATAATTAAATATTCGATCCAAATAATTTACGATAAATTCTAAAAGTGAACGTAAGCAAATAAATCACTTATGGAGTTTGGCACTTCAACCTTTGGACTTTTAACCCCCATTAATTTTCATTCCATTACATTTCAATTTTCTCTCACCTATTTCAACCACAGAACCTTCCATAAAATAATATTACACATAAATCGAAAATTTTTCATTTTTTTCGAACTACTTATTTTTCAAAAAAAAAACACTATTCTACCCATTTTATTTCTAGAAAATGGGGGCCAAACGAGGGCATAGTGTAACAAGTGTAGACATTTTCATTTGCTAAATGATCAATATTAAGTTTAGGGTAGTGACATAATAAATATAACTCAAATTATTTTCGAGACTTGCAAGAAAATTTTATTTGAAAACAACACTAGATATATAAATTTCGTCCTCAAATTTTAACTTACTTGTTTAAGGAGGTCGAGATACTTGGCCAAAACATCTTCTTCCCTTGACCAAGTAGCCTCCTATGTTTATCCCACTGGATTTTGACTAATGGAACCCTTTGATTCCTCAGAACATGGTCTTTTATCTCAAAAATCACTACAGGAGCTTCTTCGTACATCATATCATTTTGGACATCCAGTGATCAAGCATTCACAACATGGTTAGATCTGGAATATCTTTCTTAAAATAGAAACGTGAAATACGTTGTGCACTATTGATAGTTTGGGTGGCAATGCTAAACAATATATCACATTCCCAATTTTTTTGAGAATCTCATAAGGACCAATAAATCTTGGACTCAATTTTCCGTTCTTTCCAAATCGTAGTATTCCTTTCATTGGTGCCACTTTGAGAAATACTTTCTCACCAACCTCAAAAGTCAATTTGTTTCTCCTTTTGTCAGCATAGCTCTTTTGACGATCTTAGTTCTTAATCTAATTTTTTTTGTATAGCCCCCACAGTCTTCTCGACCAATTTTGGACCGAAACTTTCCTTTCACCAACTTCGTCCCAACATAATGGCAAACAATATCGCCGACCATACAAAACCTCATATGTTGCCATGCCAATAGTAGCTTGGAAGCTATTGTTACATGCGAATTCCCACTTACCACCCATATCTTCAAGAACTTGGATAGTTCATTCATCTTGTCAATCGATCTGAGGATGATATGTAGTAGTAAATGTTAACTTCATGCCAATAGCTTTCTGAAGGCCTATAAAAAACTTTGAAGTAAACCTTGGGTCTCTGTTAGATACGATAGAAACTGGAACACCATGAAGCCGCATAATCTCTTTGATATAAATCTATGCAAAGTTTTCTAAGCTATAGGTTGTTCAGACTGGCAGAAAATGAGCAGATCTAGGAAAACCAATGACAAAATCCATTAAAATCTTCTCCCATTTCCATTCGGGTATGACCATAGGATTTGACTGCCCTAACGGCCTTTGATATTAAGTTTTCACTTGTTGACTGACACAAACATAGCTATCTTTCCCTTCATATTTCTCCACCAAAATGTGTTACGCAAATCTTTATACATTTTAGTACCACCTAGGTATGTATCATAAGGAGTATAATGAGTTTCAATCACAATCTCATTCCTCAATACTTCGTCCTTCGGTACGCATAGTCGGCCCTTTAACATCGAGGCTTTTTCTTTGATTATTTCAAATTATTTCCTATTCTCTGTTCCCACTTTAGCCTTGATCTTTTCCAAAAAGGGATTATCTCTCCAAGTAGTTATTATTCTATCCCTAAGTGTCGGTTTCACAGTAAAACTTGTTAACATTTCCAATGTCCTTACTGATGGCTATAAAACTTCAATTCTCATGTTCTCAAAATCTCTGATTAAATGATCCTGCCTTGTACACACTATTGACAACTGTCCCATGTTCTTTCTACTCAATGCATCAGCGAATACATTAGCCTTACCCCGATGATACAAAATAGTACAATCATAATCCTTCACCAATTCTAACCACCGTCCTTGTCTCATATTTAACCCTCTCTGGATGAAGAAGTATTTGGGACTCTTGTGATTGGTATAAATCTCACACTTGCTCCCGTATAGGTAGTGGTGCCAAATCTTCAAGGCGTATACCATCGCTGCTAGTTCGAGATCATGTGTAGGGTAATTCTGTTCATATTGTTTCAATTGCCTCGAAGTATAAGCTATCACATTCCCATGTTGTATCAAAACACATCCTAAACCAAGCTTAGATGCATCACTGTAAATCACAAAATCTTCCGAACCATCGAGAATAGTCAACATTGACATAGATACAAGCTTGATATTTAACTTTTGAATACTCTACTTGCATTTTTCTGATCATACAAACTTAGTACCCTTCCCAGTCAATTGTATCATAGGACTAGTTGTCTTGGAAAATTCTTCTACAAATCGTCGATAATAGACGGCTAAACCTAGATAACTCCACACTTCTCAAACATTTGTAAGTTTCGACTAGTTGGTCACAGCCTCAACTTTGGATTGATCCAGTTCAATTCGTCGTGCTAAAACAGTATGGCCTAGAAATCTCGCTCGTTCCATCTAAAATTCACATTTTGGAATTTGGCATATAACTTCTCCTCATGCAGTGTTTCTAAAACTATCCTCAGGTGTTCTTCATATTGATGAGGATCTCCCAAGTATATCAGTATGTCATCAATAAATACGATGACAAACATGTACAAATGCCGATAGAACACTCCATTCATCAAGTCCATAAACACCAAAGGGGCATTCATTAAGCCAAAGGGCATCACAGTAAACTCATAATACCCATATCGGGTCCTAAATGCCGTCTTTGGTATTTCGATCGACTTTCTTCAGTTATGTTAGCTCGACCTTAAATCAAATTTCGAGAACACAGATGTGCCCTTCAACTGTCGAATAGATCCTTAGTCCTAGGAAGGGGATACTTATTTCTAGTCGTCAACTTATTTAGTTCACGGGAGTCAATGCATATTCTCATAGTATCATCTTTCTTCTTTACGAAGAGTACCAGAGGAACTATGGGGTTATACTCAGTCTAAGAACCCTTTGTCTAGAAATTCTTCTAACTGCATCTTCACCTCTTGTAAGTTCCTTTAGTGCCATTCAATACGGAGCTTTCGACATAGTACTAGCTCCAAGTATCGGATCTGTCATGAATTCTACTTGTTTATCGAGCGAGTACTCGATAGATCATCAAGAAACACATCAACATACTACCATACTATTGGCGCACTTTCTTTTGAGTGGAGGTGCTAGTAAGACTGACATGATATAATTTTTAGTCAGCCTTTCTCATCATGCTCTAAGATGATGCAAGGAAGGGCCTTAATCCTAAATCCATAAATCAGTCAGCATTTCTTAACATGCTCTCTGCTTTTAAAGCTAAGATGACGCAAGAAAGGGCCTTAATCCTAGATCCATAAAATCTGATATCCTCTTCCTCGGTCTTTAAAAAATTACCTCTTTCTTAAAAAGTACTATTGGGGCTTGATTGTCTTCTAACCAATCCATACCTAAAATAATATCAAAATCTTTCATCTCTATAACATACAAGCTGGCCTCTAAAGTCGGCCCATCAAAATTTATCTGTATTCCCTTTACTATCCTATCCGTATCAATAGTTCCACCTGATAGCATACTAACCTCTAGTATACTATTATTCTACTGACATGAAGCAATCTTAGCTAGACATGATGAACGAATGTGTCGTACCGGAATCAGTTAGGAATAGGAATACTAGAAATGAATAGAATACCTGCGATTACATCTCAAATTTTGGCAGCCTTATCGTGAGTCAAAACAAACACCCTTTCCTTTCCCTTTTTCTTTTGCTCTGGTTTCTTAATATTGTGGGCATGAAAAAGTCACATGGCTAGGTTGACCATACTTATAGCAGACATACTTTCCATATAGACATTCTCCTTTGTGAAACTTGTTGCACTTAGGGCATTGGGATAAAGGATTGCTTGGCTAATCCACATGCGTCTGCTTTTTAAACTGTCCCGTATTTTAATTCCTATCCTGCTACTTCGCTTTCTCGAATTCCTTACGCTATCTCAGATTTACCAACTTCACCCCCAAGTAGGTCACTATTTGAGCTTTTTTTACCATTGCCTGAATTTTGGTGAGATCATATGAACTCACAATCTGCTTGATCTCCGGGCGCAAGCCCCTCTCTTGATGTTTTCCCTTCATGAGCTCAAAACTTACAAGATGTGGGGCATATTGTCACAATTCCTCAAATTTGATCTCATACTCAGAAAGTTTTATATCTCCCTGTACTAGTCTTAAGAATTCTGTCTCCTATAGTCTCGCATGGCTTGTAGAAAAAACTTTTTTTTAGCTCCATCTTGAACTGATCTCAAGTTAGGTTAGTTGTTCCTCCTTGGTTTGAGTGCAACACCCGAATTCCCACGAATTGCCTACTCTTTCAATTAGCATAAACTCTGCACATAATACCTTTTTATTTTCTGGAAAAGAGATGTGCCGAAAGATCTTCTCAATAGTATGCAACCACTCATCAACTGACAGAGTGTCCTTTCCACCGTCAAAGGTAGGGTGTCTATATCTACAGAATTATTCCATCGTCGGAACAGGCGGTGCAATCAGGTATGTTGGTGGTACTGGCATGCTTGGGGGACTAGTGAAGCAAGTGCAGAAGGTGTAGCCTAAGAGCAGTCAAGGCCTGTTTCAACTCATTAATCTCTCGCCTTAATTCCCTAGTTTTCCTCGCTTGTGCCATATTCCTATTTATCAGAATAATTGCAATCTCATTTAGAGGAGTCAACGATACTTGCGCAACATAGAAAAGGATTTATAGCTCAGTATCTTTTATTAATTATCTTATAAGAATCCTTCAAGAAGAACACAAAATAATAAAAGAGTGTTTGGTGCTAGTCCACAGAATCATAAAAGGAATCCTACCAAACACCAACAAATACCGTCGTTAACCCAATCTCCATGAATCCTAGGCTTCTTAGAAAACTAAGCCTCATCATCCGAAATAGGCAAAGATTCTTCGTCACGAGCGTGCATCTCGGTAGGTACACTATTATCCTCGGGAATAGCAAGTTGGGCCAGCTCCCACCATTCAATTAGCTCTGCACAGAAGGCCTCATAGTCAATTTCTCGAGGTAAAGTAGGCACAGCAACCTCCCATAGATAATTATAAATAGATTCAGCCACTGCTAGCCACTCTTCTGGCAAGGTCTCAATAAGGAGATGGGTGGCTTGACCAATGACCATATGGCCCAGTTGGCTAACCTCCCTCCATCTTAGTAACATCTCCCAAATGAGCAGGCCCATGTTCTGTCTCACCTCCCTCCATCTTACTAATATTTAGAGCATTTTTGGTTAATTTTCTAGTGTTTTGGTACATTTGCCACATTTCAGATATTTTCATGCTTTTTTTCCTAACATTTTGTGCACTTTGGCTGCTTTCATTCATTCTGATATATTTCAAATAATTTTATTTCTTTCACTCATTTTGGATCATTTATTGATTTCTTTTATATTTCATAATCTTCGTAATATTTTGTGCATTTATGGTTTATTTCAAACATTTCAAATCATTTTCGTGTAGTTTGGTCAATTTCATGAATTTTGGTTCGTTTTCTTAAGTTTTGCTACATTTTTCATATTTTTGATTGTTTTGGTGCATTTCGGACTATTTCTTGGGTTTATTTTAGTTTTAGACATTTTGGTTTATTTTTTGCATTTGTAAATTTCCCTCATTTTGAAATGCATAAAATTCACGTATTTTTGATTTTTTTCAATTGTTTTTGTATATTTCACATAATTTAAATATTTTCATTTTTTGGTACATTTCACCTTATGGTTGTTTTCGTGGGATTCGATACATTTTGCATATTTCCATCCAAGAACATTTTGTGCAATTCTATCAATTTTGTGCGTTTTGGTTCATTTCGAATGTTTTTATCATATTCATACATTCTAGTACATTTCTTATATCATTGTCGCTTGTTCACATTATGCATATTTTGATTCATTTTCTATTATTTGTCTAAATTTCATGTATATGTTTTTTTTTCCATTAGTTCATTATATTTCTCATATAACAATGATTTTCATGTGCTTATGTCATTTTTTTTACAATTGGCAAATTTTGAACACTTTCATGCGTTATGGTAAATTTTGTTCCTTTTGGATCATTTAGTGAGTTTGTTGGATTTAATGTATTCATTTTCGGGTGTTTCGGAACGTGTCTCATATTAATGTTCATTTTATTCCAAGGAGGGCAACAAACTCACAAAGATCAAGCTCAACTTTAATATCGCAAGCAACTATGATCAATGAAGCCAGGCATTTACTTGCT
>NW_019235648.1:110798-120792 GCF_002742605.1 Olea europaea var. sylvestris
TACTCACCGTCTCCTTCATTCTTATCATCAATTTCTGCCCTTGGGTATGCCTATCCCTCCTAACATTATGAAATCTAATGCAATCTTGTTGTAGAAAGTACCCTTGAAGCCATAGAAGATTCGATACAAAACCCAAGAAAGCTAAAATCAAAATTATACCCAATGATTTCTTGAATCAAGAACCAAATGTGGGAGGGTCAAACACAACAAATATTGGAAATCTTTGCAAGTTGTGGATAGTTCAATTAAGAACAAGATAGAAACTGAATTCTCACGTTGTAATTAATCTCTTAGAATAATGTGTTTTCTTTGTACAATGAATATGCCTTATATAAATTTCAAATAATCTTGATTAACTTGTAAAATAACTAGATAAAGATGAGAAAATAGAGTTTGATTTAAACTGAAAACCTAGATACACATGATAAAATAATAAACCTAATTAACATTTAAAATAAATCTGAATAAAACTAAAATACTGCAAAATTAATGAAAATATCCTTAAACTAACTTGAAATTGAAAAGAGCTAAATGAACCCCATAAACAATGGAATGCGGACAAAAATTCAACGAAGTGAACTGAAAGTTATGCTCATTTTCATACATCATTCTTATTCCTTCACTTTTCTAATTGATTTAATTTTTCTCTTCTAATTCATTTGCTACTCTTTCATTCTCATCATTCCTTCCCTTTTTAAAAGGATTCGATCTTGAATCTTCACCGTTATGCTGTTGATTACCCTACAATCAGTACACATTCTCCGTATCCCATCCTTTTTCGGCACAAGTACTACTGGTCAAGCACATGGACTCATGGTCTTCTTGAATTTATTTATTTACTTATTTTTTTTTTTTGGAATTTTGTAATTTCGTGTTTAGAGCCAAAGTTCTGATACTAACTCCATTGTAGGATGTACCCAGGAACCCACATAAGATTTGATATGAGCCCCAAAAAAGCTAAAATAAGATTTATAACCTTGATAGAATGATTTCTTGAATCAGGAACCAAGGCTGGAAGGGTTGAAAATCTTTCATAAGTTTTCTATAGTTGAATTAATAACGAGATAGAAATCGAATCATCACTTTGTAATTAATCTCTTAGAATAATGTGTTTTTCTTTGTACAATGCGTATGCCTTACATACTAATGAAAATTTGTTTTCTAGAGATGTCAGGTAAGAAAAGAATTAAATCTTTTTTAGTCCCTTTCATGGATTCGGAGTCAAGACCCGTGCTGCCTTCGCTTTGAGACTTGGATCCTTTGCTAGTTGAATTCTCGCTGATCAAACTCTTCAAGGAGCCAATTCAAGCACGCTTTGCAAGCCACGAAGAGCCACTCGAGGTAAAAGCTGATATAGGCAGAATCAAATAATCCTAATTAACTAGTAAAATAACTAAATAAACATGATAAAATGAGTTTGACTTAAAATTTAAAAAAAAAAAAAAAGACTTGATAAACATGATATAATAAGAAACCTAATTAACATGTAAAACAGAGTTAAATAAAACTAAAATATATAGGCATACTCAAACAATCCTAATTAACTTGTAAAATAACTAAATAAACATGATAAAAAAAACCTAATTAGCACGTAAAACAAATTTGAATAAAACTAAAAAAAATTGCAAAAATAACGAAAATACCCTTAAACTAGTTCAAAATAGAAAAAATGATAAGATAGACTCTATAATCAATGAAATTTGACTTGAAAGTTTGACAAAATTATTTGACAAACATGTGCAGAATTGAAAAAATGCTTCCGAATACTCATAGAGTGTTTTTGTACATCCTACTTTTACCTTCGCTTTTCTACTTAATTTAGAATTTTTTTTTCTTCTAATTCATTCGTTGCTTCCCCATGATTCTTTTCAAGTTCTTTAATGAACTAACAAAATTCCATCAAGAAATAATGAAGATTGTGTTTCTTAAAAAATAAAACCACAAGAATTCCAAGAAAAAAGGATTCTTGAAAGTAGATCATACTTTTCTTGAACTTTCTAGCTTTCTTGAATTTTCTCTGCTTTTCTTCCTTCATGATATTTTTGAATTTTAGACTTTTTTGTTGCTTTTCAGTGGAATAGGTCAATCACAAGGAAAGAAAAAAATTGTGTCGGTGGACTTGGGTTATTGAACTAAACAATTCTTGAATATTCTTGTTGCGATTTTTTGATATGAATGACTCAAAGAATGTGGTAAACACCTAATGAGAAAGACACAAGAAATTAGAATTGAAAAAGAAGTAGGAAGAGAAAGACCTGATTTAGAGCTAAAGCTCTGATACCAATTTAATGTAAACCTCTTTGCAGAATGTACCCTAGAACACACACAAGATTTAATATAAACCTCGAGAAAGCTAAATTCAGATGAAGAGCCTTGACGTAAATCATTTTTTTAAAGCTGGAAGGGTTGATCACTACAAAGATTGAAAATCTTTGATGATATTCAATTAAGAACAAGATTGAAAGCAAATCCTCACTTTATAATTGACTCTAAAAAATAATGTGTTATGTATTGCACAATGAATAGTTTATTTATATAGACGAACTTAAAAAAAAATCCTAATTAACTCACAAAACATCAAGATTTTTAATATACAAATAGAGTTTCTAATCAAAACGAAACACTAAAATACGTCCTACCAGAGACATACCATGTGTGCACATGGAGTGCATACTCATGGTAGCTCAAAATTAGCCTCAGCTTATGAAAACCTTGGTCGTGGACATGCATTGCGATTAGCGCCATGCGTACGCATGGCTTCTCGAATGGCTCCCTGCTCGACTTATTCCACCTTAGCTTGAATCGATTGCACTAAGGTTGGTAAAGAATTCCTTCGCGTCCATCTTGAAGTTTGATATCTTCTTTGCTCTTGATCTTGTTACTGGGCCCATCAAAACATGTAAAGTATTCTTGCTAGCTTGCCCTTGTATGGCTTCACTAATCTTCTTTGCTCTTGACCTTGTTGTTGACCCCTTCGGAACATGTGAAGGATCCTTGCTAGCTTGTCCTCAGTGATACTCATCATCTTGCTTGTGTTCTTTTTCATTAATTAACAACATTTCTCTTATAGGGATGATGTTGGTTTGCGTTTGTACAGACATTTGATTCATTTTGAAAGGTCCAACTCACCCTCTAGCATTTCGTCCCTAACTTGAGTTTAGGGATGAGGAGCCGTAGCACCAGGTCATATGTATGGGTGGCGCCACGACATCACAAATCTGTCTCTCCAGGTTTTTTTGTGGCGTGTTATTTCTTTTATTCAAAATTCTTGTTCTTTTAACTTATAAGTGTTGATTTCTCTATGAGTATTATTAAGCATTGAATTACTTGATCACCAATTTGATATTTTTTTTGAATCTTTTATGAATCGAGAGGTGAGTTTGAGTTTAGATCATATAGGAGTAAATTAGTATAAAGTTTAAAGATACCTATACTGATTATTGCTGTCGTAATTAATTCTTAGAACCAAGATTTCATTTAACTAAGGTGGATTTGTATAGAAATATGGAATTATATTAGTTAAATAGGCATTGAAAACACGAGAGGGGTAAATTGATTACAATTGATGAATTTAACTATAACATTTTCGAAATGCTTTTTTTCAAATTTTTCCTAGATGTCCTTTTTTTGTAGAACTCTTGTTATGTAACTTTTTTATGTAACTCCATTATAATTAGGTTTTTAATGGGCAACTATAAATAGGATTCATTATATTCATTGTGAAAAGAACACATTATTGAGAGAATTAATAAAGCAAGATTTGCTTTCTTCTTGTTCTTCGATGAACTTAATTTCAAACTTATCAAAGATTTCATCTTTGTGGAGTTCAACAAATTTATAGCAAGGTTCATAATTTTTGTAAGGCGATGATGGGAATAAATTGGATTGTACTACTAATGAGGATGATCTAATATCGGAGGCTGAAATGGGTAGGATGAGAAGTGAGGAGATCCTAGAAACTTTGGTGGAGATATGTTTGATTGAAATTCGGGTAGCATTAAGATGAAAGTTCCTTCATTTCAAGGTAGAAACTATCCAAAAGTGTATTTAGAGTGGGAAAAGAAGTTGGCGTTGATTATTGATTGCCATGACTATTCGGAGGAGAAAAATGTTAAACTAGTTGTGAGTTCACCAACTATGCAATCATATAGTGGGATCAATTAGCAACTATTGGAAATCTTGAGAGGACTATTGAAACATAGGGTAAGTCAAAGACTATCATGTGGAAGAGATTTGTGCCTAATCACTATTATAGGGATCTTTATCAAAAATTCTAAAGCCTTAGTCAAGGTTCAAGGAGTGTGTAGTAAAAGAGATGGAGATGGCTATGACTTGGAAGAATGTTGAGGAGGATTGGGAAGCCACAATGGCTATTATATGTTACATGTGGCTATGAAGGTGGAGAGATAATAAAAACAAAAGGGGCAGCTAGATACTCTTCGAGTTTCTCAGGTTCTAATCCATCTTGGAAATTGAAGTTGGATAGTAATAGACGTGAATGGTCTATTTCAAAAGTTGAGACCGAACCACCAAAGGAAAAAGAGGAAGTGGTTGGTACATTAAAACCAAGCCCGATTAGGAATATCAAGTGTTTTGGATGCTTGATTCTGGGCACATTTCTTCTCAATGCCCAAAGACTATGATCTTGCGTGATAATGGGAAAGTGATGAATGATAGCGACAGTAACGAGATACTCAAATTGGAGGATGCTAATGATGGTGATGGGGGAGTACCCAGTGTGTAACGCCCCGTGATCTTTTTATTTTTATTATTATTTTTAAATAAAAATAGCTCAAGGTGTTACATCATCTTCTTTGTCTATTTAAATGGAAATATCACTTTCATTAAGTGTTGAAAATGCATAAAAATAGCTATTAAACAATGTGAACAAAATTCAATATGAAGATGTTCTTCAAATAAAGTTTGATAATTATCTTTTCTAAAAAATTTACTTAGCAATCCCATAAGCATCACTCGATCAATCCTCCATGCATCCAAATGATCCGTTCTCATCTGAAAGGTATCGTAAGAATAAGTATTTTAAAAACACTCAGTAAGAATACGTATACATTTTTATTAACATGATATAAATATAAAACTGACATAACATACCAACATATCTAAAATTTAAAGTTCAAGGAATTTCTTAAAAATCCCCATATCCCGTAGAATTTAACATCTTCAACCAAACAGTCCATCTCGTAGGATTTAACGTAGCAGTCGACCCAAAGGCTTTAGAGTATTTCAAGCCAAAATTTAAATAAACATCAAGAATAAGAATTTACCACTTTGCACGATGTATTCTTACCTCAATTGACACCCAAAATTCTGAAAAAAAAATGGTTTGAAGTGATAACGTTAAATGAAGTAACTCTATGTGTGTGTGTGTGTGTGTGTGTGTGTGTGTTAAAATAAAAATGAACCTATGAAATTTATAACACAAAACACTCTCACCTCACAACCTATAATCACTCCCACGTAACTTTCAAGGAATTCAAAAGGTTGGTGACATAATTCAAAATCAATAAGGTTACTTATGACTTAATTATGTTAATTATTTTGGTAATTATGTTAAATATCTTTTCAAATTCCTACATGCAAGTTCATCTCTTTTTTTTATTATTATTTATATTATTAAAATATCAAAGGTGTTGCATTTCTTGTTATTAGAATAACTCAGACAGGACTAACTCAAAATTTATTTTTCTTGAACCCAAATTATATTATTTAATATTCACTACAAAATGAGTATAATATTTCATCAACTTCTAAAATACTTAAATATTTGACCTAAATAACTTACAATAAATTCTAAAAACTCATAAGCAAGGTAAACTTCTATAGAATTAGTGGGTTGAGCATATATTTTAACCTTTTGGACTTTTACTGTGACGATAAATTTAAATTTGAATTATTTCATTTGTTAAATGACCCATATGAAAAATAGTAAAAAAGTTCAGGGTGTTGCACAGTGGTAGGTTAACCACTTGTTACAAGGCGTGCTCTCAATACAAAACTCAAGGTAGATGACATGAAGTTGGAAAGGGCTTATCCTTAATACTAGGTGCCATGTCAACAACAAGGTATATTGTCGATGGGGGAAGTTTTACCAACGATGTTAATACTACCATTGTAGGAAAATTGGGTTTTAAATATGCTAAAATTTCCTAGACCTTATAAATTATAGTGGTTGAATGAATGTGACAGAGGTTAAGGTTTATAAGCAATCTCGGTGAGCTTGACAAGTGTAGTGATCAGTTAATGTGTCTCCAATGCATACTGGACATATATTGTTGGAGGGCCCATGACAGTGTGATAGGAAAGTGACACAGATGGGTAATAAAATATTTACAACTTTTTCAAAGATGAGAAATCTGTTACTTTTGTTCTATTAACACCAAAACAGGTCTATGAGGACCAAACTAAAGACATACCACAAGAGTGAAAAGAAAGAGTCTTAAGAGAGAAAATAAAAGTAAAAAATGAGTTTCTTTGTAAAAGAGAGTGAAATAAAGTGGGCCTTAGTGGAAAACCAATATTGACTATTCTAAGAGGAATCATCCTTCAATTTTGAGGAAACTAACATTCTTTCCCCAATTTGGCTATTTCTTTGTTGCAAGAATTTGGAGACTTGTTCCCTAAAGACATGCTTAGTGGGTTACCATCCATTCGAGGAATTAAGCATTAGATTGACTTTATACTTAGAGCCATTATTTCAAATTGACCAACTTATAGAAGTAATCCAGAAGAGACGAAGGAGTTTCAGAGGAAAGTGTAGGAATTTGTCAGAAAAGGGTATGTGAGGTAAAGCACGAGTTCATATGCCATGCCAGTGCTACTTAAATGTAAAAAGAATGGAAATTGGAGAATATGCATTGACTGCAAGGCAATCAACAACATAACCGTAAAGTAACATCATCTCATACGTAGGTTGGTTGATATGCTTGATGATTGCATGGATCATGTATATGTCACAAAATAGATCTTAAAAGTAAATACCATCAAATTAGGATAATAGAATGAGATGAATGAAAACTGCTTTTAAGACTAAATATGGGTATAAGTAACCAATTATGTCATTTTGGACTTACTAATGTACCTAACACTTTCATGAGATTACTGAACCATGAAAAAGATATTGAAACAGATGAGGAGAAAATCAATGCCATCAAGGAGTGGCCAACACATAAAAACATAACAGAGAGGTAAGAAGCTTCGATGGTTTAGCTAGCTTTTATAGGCACTTTGCCAAAGATTAAAGCACACTTGCAACACCACTCATTGAAATTATAAAAAAGAATGTAGGATTCCATTGGAGCATTAAACAGGAACATGCGTTTGATACTATTGAATATAGGTGGTGTTTTTACACAATTTTGGCAATACCTAACTTTAATAAAACTTTTGAGATTGAAGCCTCGCGTATAGAGTAATTGAAGCTATTTTAATGTTGGATAGGAAATCAATATCTTATTTTTCCTCATATGACAAAGAACTCCTTAGCCTTGGAAACATTGCAGCACTACTTATAGCTTAGGGAGTTTGTAATCCACACCGATCATGCATCATTGAAACATCTAAATGGTCAAGATAAATTAAATAAAAGGCATACGAGATGAATGGAGTTTACTGAAACCTTTCCCTGCATCATTCGATACCCACAAGGTAAAGAGAACATAATAGTTGATGCATTATCAATGAGGTATGTAAATTTTACTTCCTTAAGTGCAAAGACGCTTGAGTTCGAATTTGTTAAGGATGTGTATGCTATTGAGACTTTTCTAAAATATATGTATCATGTAATAAATTTGCAGTTGATAAATTTTATAAGCATAGTGAATTGTTACTACACAATGCACATAGTGGGGGTTTTATAGGGCATTTTGACATTAAGAAGACCTTAGTGATGTTTCATGAATATTTTTAGATTTTAATCGTATTAGTAGTAGTGGCACGTAAAATGGCTAAGTTATTTTTGGAAAGTTTTGTAGGGTAAGTTGGAAACTAAGTTATTATTTTCTACTACTTGTCACCGACAAACAGATGCACAAATTGAGTACTGTAGTCAATAAGAATTTAAAGAGTTGAGAGGATTGCTTGCCATACATAGAGTTCGCATTATAATATGGCCACACATTCTACTACTTCTTGAACACCTTTTGAGATTGTATATGGTTTTAATCCATTAACTCCTCTAAATTTAATTCCTTTACCCATTGATGAAAGTAGTATAGATGGCTTAAAGAAGGTTGAATTGATGAGATCAATCCATAAGAAAGTGCATTATCGAATATAGAAGAAGAATGAGCTAACCACTTCTGAAGCTAATAAAGACGAGGGCTCATTATATTTGAATCAGATGATTGGGTTTGGATGCATATGAGAAAAGATTTCATCTTTGTAATTAAGGGGTCAAGTTCTTCCATAACTTTGGTTCCTTGATTCAATAAATTATTGGGCTAAGTTCTAATCGGGATCTTAGCTTTCTTGGGTTGTGATCAATCTTTTTGTGTGTTTAGGAGCTATTATTGCTATTGAATTCAAACAACCTTCCCAACAAAATATGCCTAGCATGCATAGATACCATGTCACACATCATCTCATCACTATACCTCCTCAATAGATGTCTAACATCTCAACAAGGGTGGTACCAGCTACATTGGTATAACTCTCCAATCTATGATCATACTATGTCTCTTGTTGTTGATATAGCATCTAGTATAAAAATATTCTCTTTGCTGCTCCATGTCATCTACCTTAATTTGCACACTATGAACATGCGTCACGACAAGTGCTATACCTTACCATCACTAGCATCCTAGAACTAGGGCATTTCAACACTATCACTTCATCATCATTCACCACTTTCCATTGTCCTTTTGTTTGGGCATTGAGATGTGCCCTAAACTAAAGCATTTAAAACACATGATATCCGTATTCCTAGAAGGTTGGAAATTGACTTGAAACATTTTTGCTAATAACCTCTTCTTTTTCCCCTAGGTGGTTCGGTCTTACTCTTCGAAACAATCTCATCACTCCTATTATTTTTATCTAGCTTCGATATCCAATGACAATTAGAACCCAAAGATACTTTGTTGCTTCTTTTTTAATTGCGTCTCCATCTTCATAGCCATATGCACCATATCCTCCAACTTCACATAATGTTGTAACTCATCCAAATGGCTATATCCCTATTTAATCCATTCAAAAACCTGGCTATTGTGGCCTCCTTATCCTTCTCAACATTAGCTTTGATCATAGCTACTTCCATCTCCTTATGGTAATCCTCTACACTCCTTAAACCTTGAGTGAGACTTCGTAATTTTTAATAAAGTTCCCTATAATAATGACTAGGTGAAAATCTACTACTTATGCAAGCCTTTAATTCATCGTAGGTTACTATTTATGTCTCTTAAGATTCCTCTTCAGATTGTTGCATATTGATCTCACCATATTATTGTATAATTTGTGAATTCTATCAATGCCAACTTTACCTTTCTCTCCTCGAATAGTTATGGCAATCGAAGATCAATCCTAACTTCTTCTCCAACTTTAGTTTAGGATCATTTATATCTAGGAAGGAATGTATTTTCATCTTAATACTACCCAAGTTTCAATCAGCAATATCCCCATCTTGTTATCGGTCTCCTCTAGGTCTCCATTTCACACATATCTCATCTATTCCTCATCCTACACATTTTAGCTACCGAGATTTTGTCATCCTCGTACTCACCGTCTCCTTCATTCTTATCATCAATTTCTGCCCTTGGGTATGCCTATCCCTCCTAACATTATGAAATCTAATGCAATCTTGTTGTAGAAAGTACCCTTGAAGCCATAGAAGATTCGATACAAAACCCAAGAAAGCTAAAATCAAAATTATACCCAATGATTTCTTGAATCAAGAACCGAATGTGGGAGGGTCAAACACAACAAATATTGGAAATCTTTGCAAGTTGTGGATAGTTCAATTAAGAACAAGATAGAAACTGAA
>NW_019235648.1:123277-136290 GCF_002742605.1 Olea europaea var. sylvestris
GTTCATTATTCAAGTTCAAAATTAATATTTGTGAACATCCACATTATTTTAAGTATTTAGATTAAAAATCACAATACATACTTTTTTGTTTACTTTCATCAAATAGGGGTTAAAAAAAGTAGATTAAGTGCTAAAAGTGTGATCATCATGAGAACAATAATTCGACTCAAAGGCCTATTATAATATTTGTTCAAATCGTATACTTTCGATGGAAGAATTGAACAAGTTTTTAACACCGTTGCCAGGGACTCAGATAACTATTAGGTTCGAGCTACAAGTATAAACTTGATTATTGAAACACTCCTAATTGGAGAATCATCACATGAATATTTGTTGACATCACCAATTGAATTAAACTAGATCAGAGTGGTGAAAAATTGATAAATAAAACTAAACTTTAGAATTATCCTATGTTGAGAGCATAGGAGAAAACAAGTTTGGAGTGTGTGAATCTCACTAGCGAGGAAAGAAAATAATTGACCATTGAGGGTTGGGAAGTGAACCACCTTGTGAATATACAACGTTACACTTTATTTTTCACACACATACACATGTTTTGCATCGAATAAGTGGAAGATTAGCTCTTGCACTAGGATTTTGAAACCTTTCATGAATGTAATATGATATTCTTAGTACTGAGCCAAAATGTAAGCTATCTAACTGAATCTTTGTTTGTGTCCTTTTTTCTATTATTTGCTCGAGGATTACCAAACTATTAAGCTTGAGGGTAATTGACGAGTAAGTTTTACTCATGAAATTTGAGAGGTGAAAAACAATGAAAGATATGATAAAACGAAGCTATTGGCAAGGATCGAGAAGAAAAGATGGATGAAAGGGCAAAAGAGTCAAACCACGAAGATTTTATGAATCTTTAACAAATTGAGAGGTGAGTTTGAATTGTAGAGAGATACCTATACCAACATTGTGATCATAAATGAATTCTTGTAACTAAGATTTCGTTTAACTAAAGTTGATTTGTAAAGAGATAAAATTATATTAGTTAAATAGGCTCAATAAGAATCCGAGAATGGTAAATTGAATACAATAAAAGATTTCGACTGAAAACTACATTAGATTTTTGAGTCTTGATTTAAGACTTAAAGATGAGCAATATGTGAAATTGTTTTGCACAAATATCTACTCATTATTCAAATTCGAAATCAACCTTTGTGAACATCCTCGTGGGAATGATAATCTGGACTCAATGGTCCATAATATTATTTGTTCGATATCATACACTTGCGATTAAAAAAAATGACATTTTTGAATGATTTCATACATTTGATATATTTTGTAAGTTTTAGATTGTTTTCGTGCATTTTTTCAAAATTTTTGCCCATTTTCAGATGTAAATTTTGGTGCATTTTAGGTCATTTCTTGCATTTTTTTTTTGTGAGTTTTGGAACATTTTGATTTGTTTCTTGCATTTTGGCAATTTTGCACATTTTGATTTGTAATCCACGTATTTTTGGATAGTTTTTTTGGATTTTGGTACATTTTATGCAATTGGGATATTTTTGTGCCTTCTAGTACATTTCAGACATTTTCCATAATTTTTGTGTATTTCAGGCAACTAACCTTTTCATACATTTTGGTAAATTTTGTCCCTTTAAGTTACGCACATTTCCTGCATTTCGGTACAATTTGCATATTTGAATCTTCTTCTTGCATTGTAAGTACATCTCTTGTATCTTGAATTGTTTTCCCTTATTTCTATAAATTTTGTGCATTTTTTCATCATTTTCATTTCTCCCATTACAATTCAAGTTTTTTTTTTCTTTTTCTTTTTTTGTGCATTTTTTTGCATTCTTGCCTTTGGTTTCCACATTTTTGCCTTTGGTTTTTTTTTTTTTGTGCATTTTTTTAATCTTTTTCATGCGTTTTGGTGCACACTTGAATTTCAATTCATTTTCTAGCATTTTGTTTCATTTTCTTGTGTTTTAATTAGTTATTTAATATTAATGATCGTTTTCATGCATTTTTATAGGAGCAACAAGATCAAGTTGGTAAGGATTAACCTTTCATTTCTACGGTCGATGATAATACAGGGCCTCTTTACCATATTTCAAAGATTTGGATTTGTTTTCGTATATTTCTTAAATTTTGCACATTTTTTTTAAAACTTTTTTGTGAGTTTCGCGAATTTTGTTTTCATGTCTTTTGATACATTTCGTATGTTTGGAGTACCATGCACTTTTATTATATTTTTCACGTGTTTTGATACATTTCACACTTTTTGTATGGTTTTTGGCATTTTTTTTATTTTGTTAATTTCTTTCATTTTGTTACATTTCATACTTTTTGTTCATTAATGGATATTTGGCTACATTTTGAACATCTTGGTAAACTTCTATGATTTATATTTGGCTCATTTTTGGTTTTTTTTTTTTCTTTTCATCTATACTGAAATTTTTTATGCCTTTTGGATTATTAAGTGCCTTTTCGCATATTTCACGCATTTATTGTTTCTTGTTTTTCAGAACATTTCCCGTTTTTTTTTTTTTTTTTTTGTGCATTTGGTTCATTTCACACATTCTAGTTCATTTTCTTTTGTTCTGATACATTTCTACTAATCATTTGCATATTATGAAAAATTCTACCAAATATTTGGTACATTTTGTGAATGTGCTCAATTTCTGGAAAGTTATGGTACATTTTGGAGAGTTTTCGTAAATTTCACATATTTTAGTATTTTGTAGCACATTTTTTCCATTTTGTAGCAAATTTCACATATATTTCACTAATGTTGGAACATTTTGTAGAATTTTGTTTATTTCATAGATTTTGGTACATTTTTCTGCATTTTTATGCATTTGCATTTTGGTACATTTTCACAAATTCTAGAATGTTTTGATGCATTTTGTCTTATTATGTTACATTTCGGGATATTTTTTTTATCGCTTTTGAAATGTTTCTTGCATATTGGTAAAAGTTCCCTTGTTTTGATACATTTAAAGCATTTTGGTACATTTTCACAAATTTTGGCTTGTTTTGACGCACTTTGTTGTATTATGTTACATTTTGGTGCGGTTTGGTATATTTCCAGCTTTTTGATACATTTTATGCATTTCGATATATTTTTTACCTTTTTGGCATATTTCTTGTTTTGTAGTGTTTTGATACATTGCAAGCATTTTGGTACATTTTCACACTTTTTGACGCATTTCGTCATAATTTGGAGCGGTTTTGCATATTTCCAGCATTTTGGTGCATTTCATGTATTTTTATATATTTTTGGCAAGTTTTATTTCATTTTGTAGTTTTTTCCTATATATATTGAATTTCAGTACCAAACATGTTTTTTTTTTTTAATATATATACATATTTAGCCCATTTGCACGTATTTTTACTCATTCTATACATTTTGCTGCATTTTGATAAATTTCTTATACTTTTGCTACATTATTGTATATTTTGCACATTATGGTACATTTTATAGTGTTTTGGCATATTTCATACATTTTTGAACAAAATGAAGAGCATTTTGAGGTACTCAATGAAATAATATCTCCTTTCCCACTTTCTACAACTGTAAATTTTAGTCATACTTTGTTAGTCTTTTTAACATTATATTTGAACTCTAGTAATTCCAAGGACGGCTTTTTCTGTCAAAAATTGGATTCTCTATACAAATATTATATAAAAGTTACGCTGTTTTTGACAAAGATTCTATGGTAATGATTAAAAGTGTTACGCTGTTACTTCACTTAGTTGGTAATTTTTTGGATCTTGTTAGTATAGTTTACTTCAGTGACATCTTGGTATAGTAATGACTTTAATGAGACAAGAATAACTTGATGCTATCTTTAAAAAGTGTACATCAAAGGTGAAAAAAGTTGTTTTTCTTAGTTATGTAGTTAGTGCAAAGGGAATTGAAATGGATGAGGAGAAAATCAAAGCTACAAAGAAGTGGCCGACACCTAAAAGCATAATTGAGGTAAAAAGCTTTCACAGTTTAGCTAACTTCTATAGGTGTTTTGTAAAAAAACTTTAGCACAATTGTCACACCAATCACAGAGATTGTAAAGAAAAGTATAGTATTTCACTGGGACATTGAACAAGAACATGCTTCTAATAATATTAAGGATAGGCTGTGTATTGCATCAGTTTTATCACTACCTAACATTAACAATACTTTTTGAAGATTGAATGTAAGCATATGGAGCATCTAAATATAGGAGTATTGTTAATGTACTGTTAATTTACTTAACAAACATGTTGAATCGATTACCAAAAAGGTCCAGCTGATAACAAGAAGGGAGAATGAATGATGGAAATGTTGCATGGGCATTCTTATTTTTCTAAAATTATTATATCTATCAAAAATAAATAAATCACAAATAAACAGTCCTATAGTAATGATTAAGCCCCCGTTTGAGCCCCATTACCTGAAAATGAAAATGGGGAGAATAGTTTTTTTTAGAAAAGTGAGTGGTTGAAAAAGAAGGAAAAGTTTTCGATTTACGTGTAATATTATTTTATGAAAAATTGTGTGATTGAAAATAGGAGAGAGAAAAATGGAATGTAATATAATTTAATTTAATGAGGATCAAACAGGGGCTAAATACGTATAGACACGAGGTAAAATTTACAAATTCTTGGTTTACTTCTTCTAATGCTTGAGTACTACTGTCCTTTAATAACTTAAATCTCAAGCTTTGTATAACTCAATTCTTTACCTTAATAAAACAGCATAACTTGCAAAATGACGGGTAATACAGAAATCCATATACTTCATCTCAATGATCCTTTGATACTCTCATCCGTCATCTAACAATTTCGACTTTCACCAACTAGCTCAAAGGTCTTATGATGAGAATCTTGGAGGACAAGTTAGCAAGGATCCTTTGCATGCAAATGGAGCGATTACAAGATCAAGAGTGAAGGAGATCAAAGAAGCTATGCAATGACTTATCCAAGTAACATAGGCCGAGTGTTTAAGTATGACAAGCAAGACACCAAACTTTAAGATGGGCATCTAGGTAGAATGAACCTTAGTGCACTTAATTTAAGCTAAGTCGGAAGAAGCGGAGCCAGGAGCGTAGGTGGAAAGTGGCATGTGTGTTGGAAAGTAAAGGATGAACCAACCTTAGTGCACTTAATGTGCAGTACAAAATCCGAAGGCTGTTTACTTTTTTCCTTTTTCGTTTAGAACTCTATTTGTTTGATGTTATTTAGAACATCACGAAATTATTTAGAACATCACGAATTTATTTTAAAGATTATTATACAAATTGAGGTTATTCGCTTTCATGTCTTGTTCTTAATTGAATATCTCAAACATATCAAAGACTTCCATTCTTTCTAATTCAACCCTTCCAACTTTGGTTCTTGATTCAAGAAATCATTAGGTCAAGGATACTCTGATTTTAGCTTTCTTGTGGTTCTATCAAATCTTATGCGAGTTCTAGGGTATATGCAATGGTGATTCAAATCAATTGGTATTAGAGCTTTGGCTCTAAAATCAGGTTTTTGTTCTTTATCTTTCTTTTTTATTTTCCAATTTCAATTCTTCTTGTGTCTTCTTCGTTGAATCTTCATCCCAATTTTTAAGTCATTTCTATCAAAACAACCACACCAAGAACATTGAAGAGTTGTTTAGTATATTAACCCTAGTGCACCAAATTTCTTTTTCTTTTCTTCCTTGTTTTCGATCTTTCCATTAAGTTTGTACCCAAAAAAATGAAATTTGAAAAAAGGAGGACATTACATCTATGCAGGAGAATAACCAATTCTTGAATGAATTCTTAGTCTTTCCATTAAGTTTTCGATCTTTCCATTAAGTTTGTTTTTGAGAGTTTGAATATTACAAAGGTTAAATTCTTGAATGAATTCTTAGTCTTATTTTCTTTAGTTTTTTCTAATTATTTTGATGTCTAAAAAAGAAGATCTACATCTATGCAGGAGAATAACCAATTCTTCTTGTTGAAAGCTATTCAACAACAAGTTGAGAGGTTGAATGTAGTGTTTGGAAAAATTCCCTAATATAATGGATATACAGGAGATGGTGATTGCAAATTTGCAAAGGTGGCAACCAAAAAGAGTTCTTAATGTTAAAGGGTTAGATAGGGTGATCCTAGGGCTAAATTTGATGATAAGAATGAAGCAGAGAGTGAGAATGAGTATGACCAAATCTCGATGGCTGGATGTGGCTTGAGGAATAGAAGAGATAGGCATGAAAGGTGGCCTAGAGGAGATTGAGATTTTGATGGTCTAGATGGAGATAGAATTGATCATAATTTTGGTAGTGTTAAGATGAAAATTCCTTCATTCCAAGGTAGAAATGACCATGAAGTTTATTTGGAGTGGGAGAAGAAGTTAGAGTCGATCTTTGATTACCACAATTATTCTGAGAAGAAAATGGTAAAACTAGAAGTGAGAATTTACTAATTATGCAATCATATGGAGGGATCAATTGGTGACAAATAAGAGAACGAATCATGAGAGACCTATAGAAACACGGGGTGAATTGAAAGCCCTCAAGATGAGCAAATTTGTACCAAGTCATTCCTATAATGACCTTTATGAAAAGTTACAAAGCCTACTACATGGTTCAAGAAGTGTGGAGGACTGGCATAAGCAATGGAGGTAGCTATGATTATGGCTAGTGTTGAGGAGAGGATAGGGAGGCCACAATGGCTAGACTTTTGAATGGATTAAATAGGGATATAGCTAACGTATATGAGTTATAACATTATGTGGAGTCGGACGACATGGTGCATATGGTTATGAAGGTGGAGAGAAAATTAAGAAAAGGAGCAACAAGGCATTCTTTAGATTCTAATTCTCCTTGGAAACTGAAGTGGGGTAATAATAGGAGTGATGGGACTATTTCAAAGAGTAAAATCCAACTATCTAGGTTAAAAGAAGAGGTAGTTAGCAAAAATAAACTCAAGATAGATTCCCAACCTCTTAGAAATAGATTAAGTGTTTTAAATGCTTGAGTTCAGGACACATTGATTCTCAATGCCCAAACAAAGGAAAATGATCTTATGTGACAAGAAGAAAGTGATGAATGATCTTCTGTGACAATAGGAAAGTGGCAGTGATGGGGTGCTCAGTTCGAGGATGCTGTGATTGTAATGGAGTTTATGTGAATCCACATAACAATAGGAACTTTAGAATCCGTGAAAGATTGAAATGAAATTTTTGATAAGCTCGAACAAGTAGAAAGCAAATATAGCATTATTAATTCTCTTAAAATTAATGGTTAATTTACAATGAAAGATATATCTACGTAACTCATAAAAACTAAGATAGCCAAAATACTACTAGATAACATCAAATATTAGAGTTTGATTAAAACCAAATAACTAGAATTCGGACCCAATCGGAAAGCGTTGCGACACCATGGTTATACTAGTCACGATCACATAGAAGAACTATTTTGCTCTTAGGTTGAAAAATTTTGATATTTGCGACCATAATGAATTAAAACCTTGTGTCCGCCTGGCTTTGGTGAAATCTCCTTCTTCCTTTGCCTGAATCAAATACACCAAGGTTGGTTCCTCTTTCATGTAGAACTTGAAATCTTGTGTACTGCCTGTACCACTCAAACACTCGGCCCATGTAGCTTGGACATGCCCTTGCATGGCTTCCTTGTTCCTCTTTGCTCTTGATCTTATCATTGGTCCATCTTCAACATGCAATGTTACTAACTTGCCTTCCATGATTCTCATTCGTCCTCGAATCTTCAACTGCATCAAAGAGATAACTATCAACATATCATTCACCCGGAAGATCTAATTTACAGGCATTGTTATTAATCTTTTCAAGCACTTGGAGTGGTCCATCTCCTCTAGGATGTAATTTCGACCTCCTTTGGCCCAAAAAGCGCTTTTCTCTGATGTGCATCAAAACCCAATTCACCTGGTTCAAAGGTTACATGCCTCCTTCCTTTATTAACTTGAGATGCATAATGTTCATTCTTCTCAATTTGAAGCTGAACCTTCTCATGGATTGAACTTACAATGCCTTCTTCTTCCCATCTAGACTACATCTTTCTTCAACAAGTAAATGAATTAAATCCAAAGGAGTTAGTAGTTAAAACCATATACACAGTTTGAAAAGGCGAATAAGTAGCAAACTTGCACTATTACAAGCAAAATCAATAAATAGCAAGCAATCCGCCAAACTTTTCATATTCTTATTAGTTATAGTGCCAAAGAGTTGAGTTAACGTCCTATTAATACCTCAGTTTCTCCATCTGTTTGTGGGTGACAGTAGTAGAAAATAATAGTTTGCCTCCCAACTTCCCCCACAAAACCTTCCAAAAGTCACTAAGGAAATTAACATCTCTATTAGACACAATACTTTTAGGTATCCCCTGGAGTCACACTATTTCTCTAAAGAACAAGTTAGCTTTATTTGTGGTACCATCTATGTTATGATAAGGAATAAAGTGTGCCATGTTACTAAACCCCCATTTGATCCCCATTAATTTTCATTCCATTACATTTCACGTTTCTCTCTCTTATTTTCAACCACACAATCTTTCATAAAATAATATTACACGTAAATCGAAAATTTTTCCTTCTTTTTCAACCACTCATTCTTCAAAAAAAAAAAACACTACACCCATTAATTCTTTCACATCAAACGGAAGCTTAACCTATCCACTAAGTAAAATATGGAATCTCTACCCTTTTTTAGGCAACCCTAGCTCAAAATTCATATACACATCAACCCAAGGTTCACTAGGAACAGGTAAGGGATACACAAACCTTTTGGTTTAGAATTAGCCTTTTTACTTTAATGCATCAGCTACAAATGTAATTAATGTAACGACCCCTCCACCCCCCCACCCCCCCCAAAAATAAATAAATAAATTTAAGTCGCTACCAAAGGTTAAAATCAAATTTTTTGCAATTCCTTTAATTTCTTATGGATGCATAATATTTATCCCTAATTTTTTTATTACAATCATCACAATTAATTAATTTAAATGGACGTGCATGGAAAGTGGAAATAGGAAATCACAAAAATACTCAAGCATGCATGTAAAGGTCAATCAACTGCCAATGTTAAATCTTCCAATTTGATGCGTTGCATACCCAAGGAGACAAATGAAAAGGTGATATGATAAGTACAACATCACTACTTGACCACATGTTTTTATAGTTCTGCGAACGTCATAGAAAAGTTAATAAAGATAATCTTTGACTTAAACTAAATAGTAAAACATACCCATACACTTCCTAACAGCAAAATCGGTAAAAAAAAAAAAACAAAAAACAAAAAAATTACATGCAAATTTTATTTAAATAAAATGTACGAAAATTTATTCATAAATAAATGTCTATTGCAATAAACTTAAAATAAATAAAATTACATGCCAACTTAGATGTTTATCTAGCCTTCACACTATCGAGCCACCACGCTCCGACACGACCTGTTCTAACCTATGAGGTGTAGGAAAAAAGGGTGAGTACATGGGAATACTTAGTAGATATAAAATTTTAATGTTCGATACCGAATAATAATTTTAAACACATGTCACAATATCGTACCGTCTCATATTTTTAAAATCTTATAAGAGTTCATATCATATCATATTATTGCACAGGAATGCCATATCATTCATATCATAATTTTAACTTTCATGAGTACAAAATTCATCAACATGTAAAAAAAATAATTATACGGAATATAAAACACTGGACCTCGATATGCTACCTTGATTGGTGAAAAAGATTGTTGGAAGACAAGCAAGAATTCCACATTCACAAAAATTCTCTAATGTAGTGCATGTTTATCCATGAAATGTATTATAATTTTATTTCATTTCTTATTTCCAACTTGAAATATTGATTTATGGTATAACAGAACTCACTTCCATAATATTGGCATCGCCAAAAAGTCATACGTTTTCTCTTTCCCATGTAATTGGCTCAATTTAGTGGTTGTCCTCAAATTTTATGCGTGTTTGCCAATTTTTCATACTCAAACATGATAGTTTACCTAATTCTACAATACAATTGACTCTTTTGGTGGACCAAATCATGATATGTCATGTACTAGGTCAAGAAGTACCTAATATAATATACTATTTCTTTTTTTTTTTTAATTAGAAAAAAACATTTTACGTAAGCCCTTCTCAATCTATACGTGATTGGCACCATTTATAAATTCAAGATAAGTATAAACAATTACCAATAATTGACAAGGACTGTAAACTTCATTATCTTGAGTCTAACTTATCTGAATCAGCTTTTTCTCGAGCCTAACATACATAATTAATTATGAGCAATCCAATGAGCACAATATTGATGTATTTTTTTCATTACTCTATTACTATTTAAATATTTGACCCAAATAAAATTGAATTTAATATATATATGTTATTTTAGTCCCCTAACTTTCCAAGGTTAAAACATAGTTTATGAAATAATTAATTCTAGTAATTAAAAATTTTCGGAACTTTACAATTAACATTTTCTTTCATCCTTATGCTTTGAGGTGTTGGCCACTACTTGATGGCTTTGATGTTCTCTTCATCTACTTCAATGTCATTTTGTTGCTAATAACATAACTTTTTCCACGCAAAAAAATACACTTTTTAAAGTTAGTATAAAGTCATTCTTGCTTCAAGACAACAAGCACACATCTCAAATGCTCAATATACTTATCTAAATTCTTACCATACACTAGGATGTCACTAACATAAATTACTATGAATTTACCTACGAATGCGTGCAAATATGGTTCAACAATTTCATAAAAGTCTTACTACGTACATTATTAGTAAGTCAAAATGAAATAACTGAGTATATAACCCAGATTTAGTCTTAAAAGTAGTTTTCACTCCTTTCATCCTAATTTAGTGGTATCCATTTTGAAGACCTATTTTTCTAAAGATACATGATCTATGCAATTCATCAAGAATATCATCTAACTTGTGTATGGGATGATGACATTTTACCGTTATATTGTTGACCGCCCTGCAATCAACGGACATTCTCTATGTCCCATCTTTTTAAAGTACAAGTAGCACTGACACGGTACATGGACTGACACTTTCCTACATGTATCCTTTGCTCACCAAATCCTCCACCTGCCCTTGATGTTCCTTGTTCTCCTAGGCATTACTTCTATAAGCTGGTCGATTTGAAATAACAGCTCCACTATAAAATCAACTTGATGTTCAACAGCATGAATGAGTGGTATAACCCACTAGGCATGTCCTCAGGGTACAAGTCTTCAAATTTCTGTAACAAAGAAATAGCCAAGCTAGGGAACGGTTGGTTAACATCCTCAAAATTAAGGAATAATTCCTTATAAACCAACAATAGTAAATGTTGATTTTCCACTAAAGCCCTCTTTGGTTCACTCTCTTTTGCAAAAAGGTTTACTTTTGATTTTTCTTTTCTCTCTTGTGGCTCTACTCTTTTCTCATTATTTTCATCCACCTCACTGTTTTCTCTCTCTTTCTTTTTCTTCTCTTCCTCACCTTTCAATTTCAATTGATCCATATAGACCTATTTTGTTGTTAATGGACCAATTGTAAAGGATTTTCCATCTTTTACAAAGTTGTGGCTATTTGTATATCCATTATGTATCACCTTCCTATTATACTGTTATGCCATTCCCAACAAGATATGTCCTACATGCATATAACCACATCACACCTTGCCTTATCACTATACTTCCCTAATGCCAAGACATTCTTATTAAACCTCATTCATTCAACCACTACAACTTAGAGGATCTAAGACGTTTTAACATAGACAAGCCAAATTTCTCTACAAGGGTAGTACGTGCTACATTGGTACAACTCTTCCATCTATAATCATGTTACATAAATTGTTTTGACATAACATCTAGGATCGAAGATGTTTTAATAGAGCAAGCTAAATTTCTCTACAAGGGTAGTGAGTGACATTGGTAAAACTCCCCCATCTATGATCATATCACATAATTTGTTGTTGACATAGCACCTATTATGAAATATGTTATCTCTCTGCTGCTCCATGTGACCTTAATTTGTGTAGTATGTGCATGCCTCATAACAAATGCTTCACCTAAACTTGGTACTCTACTACATTCCATCACTAGCATCCTCCTACTCAAGCATCTCATCACTGTCACTATCTGCACCATTTTCCAACGTCAGGCAAGATCATTGTCTTTTTTTGTTTAGGCATTGAGATGCAATGTGCCCCATACTCAAGCATCTAAAGCACTTGATATCTCCTTTTCCTAGAAGGCTGGGAATCAAACTTGGATTTTGTTTTGCTAGCTACTTCCTCTTTTCCCCTTGGTGGTTCAATCTTAACTTTTGAAACAGCCCATGACTTCAATTACTATCCCAATTCGGGTTCCAATAAAGATTAGAACCCGAAGTACCAAAAGAATACCTAGTTGTTCTTTTTGTTTTAACTGTCTCTCCACCTTCATAGCCACATGTAATATGTCCTCCAAATCTACATAATGTTGCAACTTTACTATATTGGCTATATCCTTATTTAAACCATTCAAAAATTTGGCCATTGTGGCTCCCAATCCTCCTCAACATTGGCTCTAATCATAGCTACCTTCATCTCCTTATTGTAAGGCTATGGTTTTTTAGAAAGGTCTCTATAATAATGACTAGGTACAAATCTCTTACTGGTGATATAACTTGAATTTACCCCATGTTTTCATCGGCCTCTCATGATTTCTCCTCTCGTTTGTCGCCAATTGATCCCAGCATATAGTCTATAAGTACTATCACTACAAATTTTACCTTTTTCTCCTCAGAATATTTATGAAAATCAGAAAGGATAATGACTCAAAAAGGACCCAAGAAGGAAATAACGAAGGAAATTGAATGAAAACACAACAAAGAATTTCAAGTTTAGTATTGAAGTTGAATAAGCCTTATGACCAATTGCTTTTTTTCTTGAAAATTTTTTCTAGGCTTTGTTTCTTTTTTTCTTTTTTCTTTTTTTTTTTTTGCAATTTTAAATTTTTTTTGACACCAAATATGGGAAAAGATCAACATAGGTAAATAAACAAAAAAAAAAAAAAATGAA
>NW_019235648.1:138629-145216 GCF_002742605.1 Olea europaea var. sylvestris
TTAATAGATTCATAGAAACTTCATACACGCTTTTGAGTTTGCAACAAGATAACTAGTCTCAAGATCATAATTACATAACGTAGGTAGTATCATAGATTAAATCTTATTTAACTATTTTGATAGAGTCATATTTTACTTTTGTACAAATAAAATCTTTTAAAAACTTGAAATTAAAGTCAACTGAAAAGTTTTTTTTTAAATTAAAAAAATTAATATGCTAAAGTCGAATAAAAGACTTTTTAAAAAAGGGAAAAAAAACTAATAAAGTGTGCCTAAGGAGTGGAAGGAAAAAATTCAACCGTTTAAGCCCCCGTTTGGTTCCCATTAAATTACATTCTATTTTTCTCTCTACTATTTTTAACCATACAATCTTCCATAAAATAATATTATACGTAAGTTGAAAACTTTTTCTTCTTTTTCAACCACTCAATTTAAAAAAAAAAAAAAAAAGACTATTGCTCCCATTTTCATTACCAAAAAATGGGGGCTAAGAATTGAAGAAAAAACGCATTTAAATGTGAAGCGAGGTGTTTTGCTTGAGCTTCAAACGTCGCACTGCCTAGGCAAGCTTTTTAGAACAGTGATCAAAACATGAATTTTAAAAAAAAAAAATTGGACCCCCAAGAAAGGTAGGGGATGATTCTTGCACATTAAGTGTAAGTCATGTTTTTAAAAGAGTCTTTTTATCATATGAGATGCATCGTGTAGGAGACTTCAGTTCTCTAGGACACAAAATGGATTTACGACAGACAAAAGTAAATATAATGCAGTATTTGAAGTCAATATGTTTGTATTTTCTCCCTCCAAAATCATTTTAATCTATATTGTCTTGTAGGAATTCCTCCAATTTCACAAAGTATAAGACTTTATTAGGGTAAGCAAAACTAATATTTGTACTAAATTACTGTACTTGAGCAGCCTTCCCATGAAATCTATAAATAGTGAGCAAATGTTTCATTTTAAAGAACTTAAGGCTGAAATGTCTACCTTTTATTCAGAAAATGGCAAGGTATTTCATCTCAATCCTTCAATTTTTAGCAATATCTTCTTTACATTTATTCAAGTTTCAAAAATCTGACCTGTTTTATAAAAGATAACAACCAGCCGATATATGCTTGTTAGCCTAAATCTAAGGTTAACACCCTTAGAACTAGGCAGTAATATCCAACAAATATAATTCTATTTTTGGTTCTTTGCCTAGTACTCAAATCTCCTATTCCTTTTATTTTAGAGGTTTGATCTAATTACTCATAGAAACTTTTAAGTACTTTTAATTCGAGGAAATTTTACTAATTCACTCTCATCCAATGGCTCGAGGCGATCACTACTATCATAGACTACTCTTTTCAGCTGACCCTGAAATGAATCCACCACCCTGGTAGAAAGGAATGTTATCAGGAAGATTCCCACCCAATAAGTAATAACTGGATCAAGAAGACTTGCCCATCGACAAACATGCAATAGCCAAAATCGATCGAATAGCATAATATACAAATAAGTCAGGCTTTGATACAAATGGTCCTGTCCTAGAAGAAGAAGAAATGGAGCATAAAATCACCTTGCTCTAAGAGCATGCCATGAAAGAGAGACCTGAAAAGAGACTAGGTCTATTATACTTGCTGCGCATTGAAGAGCATCATTAATTATGTAAAAGAAAAGATTCACTCCCAGTATTCCATTCATCAAACGATTAGTGCATCTCCGATCTCCTTCGTGCTAATCTCGACCCAAGGACGTATAGACGAAGTCCCATAGTTTAGTTTAAATCACATAGAAAAAGTATGACCTACTTGGACTGTGAGTAATTTCTTTATTTGTTTAATTTTCACAAATATGAATAATTCATTGCTTTGTGATAGTTGAAATTATATTGATCTAGTAAACTTGTAAAATTACTTGTTTATTTGAATTATCTATTGAACTTTGATTAATTTTTAAATGAGTTTGAGCATACTATTTTGTGATACATTCTACTTAAGATTAACCATTTTTACAAGTTTAAATTATAAAATCTAAATCCCAAGTTTTTACAAAGATCATGGGACTTTTTAAAGTATGCAGCATGGGGATAAAATCCCTTTTATTAGGTTCGGGATATGCCCGGATGGGTTCCAAATTTTGAACCTTGAACTTAGTAAGTACAGCCTTTTGTGTTCTAGTAGAATGTTTATTTTGAGAATCGGTGCCTAAAAGTTAAGAAGTGAGTATGTTACTTATGTATTTATTCATAGTCAGTTTATGATTCATATTTAAGATTATGGAGCATAAGATGATTTGAACCTCCTTGTAGGATGTATCTTGATACCCACACTTTGGTGGAATCCCTGTAAAGTCTCGATCCACATGGTCCGAAACATCACGTGTTTAAACGTACTTTAACCATAGACTTAATAATTAACTGTACTTCTATCGGAAGGCATAAAATTTTAATTTAAGAATTTATTTAAGTATTATATATTTAGATTTATCTTTTTTTTTTTAACGACACAATGTAATTCTAAAAGAAACAATTTCAAAAATGTCTTTAGAATGATTTCCATGCATGTATCTATAATTGGCGTGAACATTAAAGGTAGGAAATAAAAACATTTTGCATTATATCTCAAGCGGTAATTGTCAAAATAAATTCGTTTGCATAGCTATCGATTCTGAAACTTCATGAAATTTTAATGTAAGGTAGGAAACTCCTTATATTATGATATATCCAAAATTTGACTTCCATAGGAAAATATGAGTCATTAAAATATTTTTTTCAAAACCTCGTAACAACTCGGTTGAAAGGTAAACCAGTGCAATTTATAGACATATAACATGATTTTGATTTTATTCCATGGACATCGAAATAACATGATTTTGACTTCACTCAAATGCTAATCCATGAGACTATCAAATTCCATTGGTTTCATCCAAAAATTCCAAGTAACAATTGAGTTATGAATTTTTGAAACCAATGGCAGAATCTGAAAACAGCAATACTATCTCGTGCAGTTTACTTTTAAGTGATATAAAATTCTACCAACATCGGATTGACATAATTCCAAGTTTATTCAATAGCTAACCTATGAGGCTATCAAATGCCACTGGTATTGTCTAAAAATTCCAAGGATTGAGTTACGAATTTTTTGAAGTTGATGTAGAAGCTGAAATTTTAAGTAAACAGCAACATTAAATTGCTAATACTTTTTTTTAACAGTGTTTCATAAGTTAATTTCTAAAACACTTATCTACTTTTAAACATCACTTATTTATAACAAAATGTTCGTTATAAATCACATGCTTTTCCATAGCATGTTGCAACTCTGTCTACCATCATCCACGCCCCCAACAAAACAAATCGACCTGTAGGAAGAGAATTAACCAATGAATTTGAAACTCAATAGATATTATTGGTGCATTTCGTTATCAAGTTATCTAAATTCGAACTGTAGATTCATACCGTCACACATAGATGGATTTTCAGCTAAATCTAATTTCTATAGTATTATCATAACACGTAAAGCTGGAGAATAATGATTATTCAAACTATAGTAGTGTCAAAACACCGTACTCGGAGGTATCATTTCATTCAAACTTCTAACAAAAAATCATAATTTGAAAACAAAATAACACTTGCACCTCTACCTACCTTGAATTTTCTTGTATATATAGAAGAACAAAATGTGTAAAAAGCCCTTCTTCTTCACACCCTTGCTATTTATTCCCTTAAACTTAACTTGACATGAAATATATTTTTAAGAGAAAATAAGAGTAAATTCGAATTTAAGAAGACTGTAGTGAAAAAGTGATCTTCCTCTTCTTGTAACCATCCTTTTTAATGAAAAACTAAATGGAGTTGTATTATCATTAAATTTGGTAAATTACTTCTTTAACTAAAAATTTAAAGAGTTTTTAAGCCATAAAAACATAATTCATGTAAAAAGCTTTACATAATGAAAATAAAGGAAAATGAACAATTCATATGTTTTGTAACCTATCTTTCTCAATGCCTAATAATAAAATAATTATTTTATCCAATTAACTTGATATAATTGTCTCAATGTGCAAATGAGGAGTTTTTAACTAAAAATTAATTTTATAAAAACATCTACATGGTAATTCGAATCTAGGTTGCCTATTTAAAACGTCATATAGATAACCATTGTAGCAATCCAATTATTTATTAAATATTTGTAATCAAATTTACTTACATTTAAACTCTTAAATTGTTGGGCTTCTAATTAACTTATGGCTTGGGCTTTCATAATTTTAAATGGGTTGAGCTTTCATAGCTTGTTTCTTATATGGTCTAGGCTCATGATACTAGATTATCACAAAATAATAGCTTTATTTTATTTTATTTCTCGAGCTTCTACATTCTTTACACCTTAAACAAAATTTTGTCCTCGAAATTTATCTTACGGATTGGCAAAGAGTGTCAAATATTTGTCTTTAATTTCTTCTCTTTCCTAAGTAGATTCTACTACTCCATTATTATTCCATTGCACTTTGACCAGTTGAATATCCTTGGTTTCGTAATTTATGTACCTTTTGATCCAATATTTTAATCAATAATTCTTCATAAGATAAATCTTGTTGTACTTCCAGGGATTGATAATTGACCACGTGATTAGGATCATTCATATATGAAACATGTGAGCAGATTGCTCAGGAGACAAAGCCAATTGATAAGCCACATTCTGTCAAGTATTTCAAAAGGTCCGATATAACGAGGTTGTAGTTTCTCTTTCTTGTCGAACCTAAGTACACCCTTTATTGGTGCCACTTTTAAAAAGACTTTATTCCTGACTTGAAACTCCAGGTCATTTCTTCTAGTATCTACATAGCTCTTTTATCTATCTTTGGCTGCCTTTATCCTAGTACAGATTTATCAATGGCTTCGACTGTCCTTTCAATGATCTCTATCCTAAAACTCTCTTTTCTCCAACCTCATCCCAATGAACAGCGATCTACATCTTCTGTCATAGAAAGCTTCATACGGTGACATTCCAATAATTGCTTGGAAATTATTATTATATGCAAATTCCATCAAAGGTAGATACGGTTCTCAACTACCTCCTAGGTCCATAACACATGCAAGGGCATATCTTCCAAAGTTTGAATGGTCATTTTAGTCTGACCATTGGATTGAGGGTGATACAACGTATTGAAATATAATTTTGTTCCCATAACTCCTTGTAAGCTCTTCCAAAACTTAGACGAAAATCTTGGATCTCTATCAAATTCAATAGATATGGGGACAACATGCAATCGTACAATCTCTTTAATGTACAACTGCGATAGCTGAACTAGATCGAATGTTATTTTAACTAGAAAAAATGAGCGAATTTTGTTAGACGATCCACCATTATGAATATAGCATTGTGTCCTCTTGCTGACTTTGGAAATCTTAACATAGAGTCCATTGAGATATTCTCCCACTTCCATTCGAGTATGTCCAATGGATTTAAGATCCCTGCTGATTTTTTATGTTTTGCCTTAACTTGTTGACATACTATGCATTTTGCCACAAATAAGCCTACACTTCTTTTCATATTCCTCTACTAAAATGTATTTCAAGGGTCTCGATACTTTTTGTACCACCAGAATGTGCAGTGTAGGGGGTGAAGTAAGCCTCCTCCACTATCTCCTTCTTCAAAACTTCATCCTTAGGCACACAAATTCTTCCTTTAAACATTTGTACCTGATCTGAAGCTATTCCAAAAAAATTTCTCTTATTAGTACCAATCTCTTTCTTGATCTTCTACAAGAATGAGTCTTTACTTTGTGCTTCTATAATTCGATCTCTAAGAGTAGGTCAAACCACTAAAGTTGCTAAATGAGCGGTGACTTGTTCTGGTGTGGTAATCACTATTCTCAAATTCTCCAAATTTTTGATTAACTCCATATGAGTAGTAGGTAATGATGCCAGCTGTCCTATTGACTTCCTACTTAGACCATAGGTGACAACATTAGCCTTACCATGATGGTAATAAATAGTACAATCATAATCATTTACTAGCTCCAACTATTCTCTCTATCTCATATTCAATTCCTTTTGTGAGAAAAAATATTTGAGACTCCTATGATTCGTGTAAATGTTGCACTTTCCTTTGTACAAGTAATGGTGATCACTTTTCCATGCTGCATTAGTACACATCCCAAACCTTGTTTGGATTCATCACTATATATAATAAACCACTCTGAGCCTTCAAGTACGGTTAACAAGGGTGTTGTATAGCTCCTAAAAACTTTGCTCGTACTTATATGTCTATTGAAACTTTACTCCTTTCATTGTCAATTGCGTCATTGGTCCAGCTATTTTGGAGAATCCTCCTATAAATCTTCAATAATACCCAACCAATTAAATGGTGTTCTATGTCACAGCGCAAATAAGATTTTGTACTGTTCGCGTGTAACATATTGTGGCATTAGATTAATTGTTCAAGTTACATGGAACAAGACTTCGATTGCAACGAGAAAACATCAAATTTCTTCTTGGGCTTGGAAGAAGAATCACGGTTAGTACATTTGATTCAAGGAAGAAGAGGAGTTTCCGACAAACAATGTAGCCACGACACTTTAAATTCCATGTGGTCGAGAACTTCCAA
>NW_019235648.1:149306-152396 GCF_002742605.1 Olea europaea var. sylvestris
ACTCAGGCACGATCACAACCTTTAAATCATCAAAGGCTCTTTCACATTTCACTGTCCAATCCCATATTTAGACTTTTTTAAGCGGGTCTGTTATTGGGGCCTCTCTAGATGTGACTTGAATGAAACATCGATAGTATGTCACTAATCTAAGGAAAGACTGCAACTTCATCACTTTAGTGGGTGGCTCCCACTCATGGATTGCTTTTACTTTGGCTCCATCCATGCACAACCAACCATGCCCAATGATGTGCCCCAAGAAATTCATCTCTCCTTTGGCAAATGAACATTTCTCCTTTTTGATGAACAACTCATTTTCTCGCAACACTTGGAAGATAATTTTCAAGTGCTCGATATGTTCCTCTAATGTGTTGTTATAGATGACAATATCGTCAAGATATACCACCACGAACTTTGGGTATGGATAAAATATCTTGTTCATCAGAGTGCAAAATGTGGTCGGAGCATTTGTTAAACCGAATGTCATGACAAACCATTCATAGGAACCATACGGAGTAATGCTTGTAGTTTTCGGCTCATCTCGTTTGACAATTCGAACTTGATAATAGCCTTTTTCGAAAATCAACCTTTGTGTAGAACTTAGCACTACCAAGCCGATCAAATATCGCAATCAATGGAATGGGATACTTATTTTTCACCATCACCTTGTTTAGTGCCGATAATCAATGTACATCCACAAGTCCCAACCGATTTCTTTTGAAATAACATAAGAACCGTAGGGAGCTTTAGATGGTCTAATCTTTCTTGTCTCAACATGCTCCGTAAGTTGTTTCCAAAGTTCATCTAACTCCGAGAGTGCCATGCGATAAGGTGCCATAGCTGAGGATTTGGCATTGGCTAGAACTAGATGCGGTGGTCCACTTCCCTCCTAGGCAGGCGTAATGTCCTTACTTTCCTCCAGGACTTTTGCAATAGCTGTCGGCAAGACATCATCATTACTAGAGGCTTCGACCGTAACCGACAATTGAGCAATAAATGTCAACTCCCCTTTCTTCCATCCTTTTATTAGATTGGCGATCCTTTATCCAAAATGCAAATGGAAACAAGGGAAGGAAAGGACAATGTTGCATTAATCTTCCTCAAGAAATCCAAGCCCAACACTAGCTTGAAATAATCCATGGGTGCCACGAAAATATCAACGGGTCCATGCCACAAATCCAACCATATTCAACCCCTCGAACTAGTCCAACTAGCAGCCTTGCAATTGCATTCACCATCTTCAACAATCCACCTCGATGGTGAACGTTCAATCCTAACCTCTGTGCTTCATCCTTCGTTATGAAATTGTGTGTGGCTTCGGTATCAACTAATGCCCATGTTTACCATCCATTGATTTCGGCAAGTACGAACATCGATCCTTTTTCTTTCTTTGCCCCAGAAGGGTTTTAGCATTCAAAGCATTAAAAAGCTGCAATGAACCCATATGACTTGCATCCACCTCCTTGGCATGGAAGGCTCCGGTTGAGTCTCTGTGATAGATGCCAAAGATCCAAGCTTAGGGTAATCTCAGATGAGATGTAGCCTTTTGCAAACGAAGCAACTACGAGGAGCAAAATTACCCCACTTCTCGTCATCATACTCCTTGGGCCAAGTGCTAGCTTGTTGCCACTGGGCTTGTAAGGGATTTGGCCTCCAATCTGGCTTACTCTATTGCTTGTCTTTTCTCATGTCACCTTCGCCTTTACCAAAATTTCCTTTGGTTGGTTTGAAAGTCCTTGTGACTCCATACTCCTTTGGAACTTCATCAAGGACTTGGCAATCACAATTGCCTCTTCTACATTTTTGACCTCGCGACGTTGTAATTCTTAATGTAACCATGTTGTATATCCATTCAAGAAATAGAATAGCAAGACATCCCATCGCATAAGGGTCGTGAATCCCTTAACATAGTCACGAATTGTCCCTTTTTGTTTCAACTCCCTTAGTTTCTTGTGGGCCTCGTACACAACATTCTCTAGGTAAAATTGTCTTTTTAGCTTCCTTTTGAATTTGTCCCACGTATCAATCCTGTGAGCTCCATTTTCAACATCGATATATTTTCGATGTCACCAAATAGACGCAGTTTCGAAAAGATACAGAATAGTTGTCCGAACTTTCATGGCTTCATTAACAAGATATATGCCTTCAAAGTAAACTTCCATTTGCCATAGGAAGTTTTCCCATCTTTGACATCCCATCGCCCATCATAATATTTAGGCTTCAGGTACTCAATCGTCAAGGCAACAATAGTTGTAGTGGCACCTCCACTTCTGTCGACTGTGGATTGCTTGTATTGTTGAGCTCTTTGCTCATCCTTTCCATCATCATGACCAATTGATTTACTTGCCCTTGCATGGCGGAAATGACATCTAAGACTTTGGTTTGGAGATGACCAAAGTCAACCATCACTGTGGGTTATCCGGCTACCACAACCTAAACATCTTCCTTCGTCGTTTGGACATCATTCTCCAACAATGCTAGTGTGGTCATCACCTCTTGGACATTGGTTTGGAGAGTTTCTAACTTCCCAATGGCGTGGCCCTCCAACACCTAAAAGGAGTTTTCAAGAGATTCGACCCAATCACCCGTATTTGCGATGATTTGTCAAGTTTACCCTCCATGGAAGTTGTTTCCAGCGTCTTACTTTAGGCAGCACCTTGTCCCCTTTCCTCTAGTTTGTTGAGAATCCAACATTATAACGGCTTATAAACAATGCTTTGATACAACTTGTCATAGACCTAGTTTTGTTACACCCCAACAACTAGAACCATGTTGTCTTAACGTTTGACAATTCCCGTCCCTCACGAGAAAATGTTAAATTAGCCTTTCAAAGCTCTCAAATAATTTAACCAATGAAGTGAAATTATAACAGCTTTCAGTAGAGGATTTTGAAGTAAGAAATATATGGAAAATAAGTAAGGTTGGGGGGAACTTTCTTTGTATATAAATGATAGGGAAAACTTTAATCTCTATCTCAACTATAAAACTCACTTCACTCCATATAATGTAAATGAGACTACATCTCTATGTATATGCAAAACCTTGCAAGTTGATTTGAAATCCATTCTAAGATTAATTTTGATCCAACCATTC
>NW_019235649.1:0-2204 GCF_002742605.1 Olea europaea var. sylvestris
GAAGTTATCATAAAATCAAAAACCACTTTTCATTGGCTCGATTCCAATCGAATTAGACTAGCAAGCCGCCAAAAATGAACAAATCCGATGTTATCAAGAAATCAAAAACCACTTTTCATTGGATCAAATCCAATCGAATTAGATTAGCAATTTGGCAAAGACGAACATACCCGATATTATCATGAAATCGAAAACCACTTTTCATTGGCTCGATACTAATTGAATTAGACTAGCAATTTGTCGAAAATGATAAAACTTGAAGTTATCATGAAATCGAAAACAACTTTTCTTTGGCTCGATTCCAATCGAATAAGTCCAGTATTTCGCCAAAAACAAACAAATTCGAAGTTATCATGAAATCAAAAACAACTTTTCATCGGCTCGATTCCAATCGAATTAGTCTAGTATTTCGCCAAAAACGAACAAACCTGAAGTTATCATGAAATCAAAAACCACTTTTCATTAGCTCGATTCCAATGGAATTAGACTAGCAATTCACCGAAAACGATGAAACTCGAAGTTATCATGAAATCAAAAACCTCTTTTCATTGGCTCGATTCCACTCAAATTAGACTAGCGATTCGCCAAAAACGAACAAACCCGAAGTTATCATGAAATCAAAAACCACTTTTCATTGGCTTGATTCCAATCGAATTAAACTAGCATTTCGTCAAAAATGAACAAACCCGAAGTTATCATGAAATCAAAATCCACTTTTCACTGGCTTGATTCCAATCGAACTGGACTAGCAATAAGCCGAAAACGATCAAACCCGAAGTTATCATGAAATCGAAAACCACTTTTCATGGGCTCGATTCCAACCGAATTTGACAAGTAATTTCTCGAAAATGATCAAACTCAAAGTTATCATGAAATTGAAAGCCACTTTTCATTGGCTCGTTTCTAATCGAATAAGACAAGCAATCCGACATAAACGAACAAACCCGAAGTTATCATGAAATCGAAAGCAACTTTTCATTGTCTCGATTCCAATCGAATTAGACTAGCAATTAGCTGAAAATGAACAAACCCGAAGTTGTCATGAAATCAAAAATAGCTTCTCATTGGCTCGGTTCCAATCTAATTAGACAAGCAATTTCCGAAAATGATCAAATCCGAAGTTATCATAAAATCAAAAACCACTTTTCATTGGCTCGATTCCAATCGAATTAGACTAGCAAGCCTCCAACAATGAATAAACTCGATGTTATCATGAAATCGAAAACCACTTTTTATTGGGTCGATTCCAATCGAATTAGATTAGCAATTTGCCAAAGACGAACATACCCGATATTATCATGAAATCGAAAACCACTTTTCATTGGCTCGATACTAATCGAATTAGACTACCAATTTGTCGAAAATGATAAAACCCGAAGTTATCTTGAAATCGAAAACAACTTCTCTTTGGCTCGATTCTAATCGAATTAGTCTAGTATTTCACCAAAAACAAACAAAGCCGAAGTTATCAAGAAATCAAAAACAACTTTTTGTTGGCTTGATTCCAATCGAATTAGACTAGCAAGTCATCGAAAAAGATCAAACCCGAAGTTATCATGAAATCAAAAAGCTCTTTTCATTGACTCGGTTCCATTCGAATTAGACTAGTAATTCGCCAAAAATGAACAAACCCGAAGTTATGATGAGATCAAAAACCACTTTTCATTGGCTCGATTCCATTCGTATTAGACAAGCAATTCGACAAAAATGAACAAACCCGAAGTTATGATGAAATCAAAAACCACTTTTCATTGGCTCGATTCCAATCGAATTGGACTAGCAATAAGCCAAAAATGTTCAAACCCGAAGTTCTCATGAAATCGAAAACCACTTTTCCTTGGCTCGATTCCAACTGAATTTGACAAGCAATTTTTCGAAAACGATCAAACCCGAAGTTATCATGTAATCGAAAGGCACTTTTCATTGGCTCAATTCTGATAGAATAAGACTAGCAATTCGTCGTAAACGAACAAACCTGAAGTTATCATGAAATCAAAATCTACTTTTCATTGGCTCGATTCCAATCGAATTAGACTATCAATTCGCCGTAAACGAACGAACCCGAAGTTATAATGAAATCAAAAATCAGTTTTCATTAGCTCAATTCAAATCCAATAAGATTAGCAATTCACCAAAAACGAACGAACCCGAAGTTATCATGAAATGAAAAACCATCATTGGCTCGATTCCAATTGAATTAGACT
>NW_019235650.1:0-2204 GCF_002742605.1 Olea europaea var. sylvestris
CTTTTCATTGGCTTGATTCCAATCGAATTAGACTAGCAATTCGCCAAAAATGAACAAACCCGAAGTTATCATGAAATCAAAAAACCACTATTCATTGGCTCGATTCCAATCGAGTTAGACTAGCAATTCTCCAAAAATGAACACACCCGAAGTTATCAAGAAATCAAAAACCACTTTTCATTTGCTCAATTCCAATCGAATTAGACTAGCAATTCACCAAAAATGAACGAACCCAAAGCTGTCATGAGATAAAAAACCACTTTTCATTCGCTCGATTCCAATCGAATTAGACTAGCAATTCACCAAAAACGAACAAACCCACAGTGATCATGAAATTAAAAATCACTTTTCATTGCCTCGATTCTAATCGAATTAGACTAGCAATTCACCAAAAATGAACAAACTCGAAGTTATCATGAAATCAAAAACTACTTTTCATTGGCTCGATTCCAATCGAATAAGACTAGCAATTAGCCTAAAACGCACAAACCAAAAGTTATCATGAAATCAAAAACCACTTTTCATTGGCTCGATTCCAAACAAATTAGACTAGCAATTCGCTAAAGACGAAAAAACCCGAAGTTATCATGAAACCAAAAACCACTTTTGTTGGCTCGATTACAACTGAGTTAGACTGGCGATTCGCTAGAAACAAACAAACTCGAAGTTATCATGTAATCAAAAGCCACTTTTCATTGGCTCGATTCAAACTAAATTAGACAAGCAATTTGCCAAAAATGAACAAACCCGAAGTTATCATGAAATCAAAAACAACTTTTCATTGGCTCGATTCCAATCGAATTAGACTAGCAATTCTCCAATAATGAACAAACCCGAAATTATCATGAAATCAAAACCACTTTTCATTGGCTTGATTCCAATCGAATTAGACTAGCAATTCCCCAAAAATGAACAAACTCGAAGTTATCATAAAATAAAAAACCACTTTTCATTGGCTCGATTCCAATCGAATTAGACTAGAAATTCGCCAAAAATGAAAAAATCCGAAGTGATCATGAAATAAAAAACAACTTTTCATACGAATATTTCTTCAACATAGAGGGGTATGCCATACCCGAGGGCACCATTTAACATACGAACATTTCTTCAACATAGAGGGGTATGCCGCATCGGAGTACCATTTGACATACAACCAATAACATAGAGGGATATGCCGTACCGGAGTACCATTTGACATACAAACATTAACATGAATCCAAACTTATAACTTAGCACGATTAAACACATTGCACCTCTACCTACCTTGATTAATGCTTTTGAAACTTTGAAAACTTGGATTGAAAACTTCGATGAAACTTGGACGTTGAAAGAAATGCACTCCTTGGATGTTTGAAAACCATTGAGAATTGATTCTTGAAAACACTTCTTAAACTTCTAGGAAAAATAGTTTTCCTCCCTCTCTTTTTCTCTCTTGGAAACTCTTTCTTTAGTATGTAAAAGCTCTTGCTTTTGGTGTGAGAAAAATGAGTGAAATGAGGTCTCTATTTATAGGTAAATATCCCATAACTTAAAGCAAATGAAGGGTCAAATTTCATTTAAGAGATAAAATATGGGTGCCATTTAAGTTTGAGGTTAAATGCTTCAATTTAGTGGGGTTTTTATTGCCAAAAACGTGGGTGGCCCTTTGAGAAAATAATTGATGAAAATAAATAGTTAAATTCTAGAGAAAAACGAGAATTTTCATTTCAGGTAGTTTCGGTCGACCGGTTGCAGTCCCGTTAACATTGCACAGCCTTCAATTTTTCTATCATAACTTCTTCTCCCGATATCTGATTGAGGTAATTCAAAGTGCGTTGGAAAGACAACTCAAAGAGTTACAATTTTATTTAGATATCATTTTCCAAATCGAATGTTTCCTATGTCGAAAATGGGTCTCAAATGAGATTAAAAATCTGAAGTATACTTTAGTCATCCAATATTCATGTCTTAGTGCCACTAAGGCGTCTAGAATTATTTGGGGTTCTTCAAAAAAACTCGAAGTTATTATGAAATCAAAAACCTCATTTCATTGGCTTGATTCCAATCGAATTAATTCGCCAAAAATGAACAAACTTCAAAAACCACTTTTCATTTGCTCGGTTCCAATTGAATTAGACTGGCAATTCGCCAAAAATGAACAAACTCGAAGTTATCATGAAATCAAAAGCCACTTTTCATTGGCTCGATTCCAATCAAATTAGACT
>NW_019235651.1:0-2204 GCF_002742605.1 Olea europaea var. sylvestris
AACTAGGACCACGTCCAAGTTTTTGTCAATTGCAGCAAATGTGGGCCCATAGGATCTAAAACATGTCTAACGTTGCCACGATACTTTTGACAATCTTCTCACAAACATTGCTTTCAGGAAGGGTCGTAATGCATTCCATCAAAAAACCTTTTTTGAAAGGGGCATTTCAGTGCAAAGGATCAAAAACCTTTTTGGAAGTGCACCTTTGCACTAAGGTGCATTCCAAGGGGCCTGCTAAGGTGCATTCCATCAAAAACCTTTTTGGAGGTGCATTCTATCAAAAGCCTTTTTGGAAATTTCCAAAAAGGTTTTTGATGGGATGAATTACGATGGACTTTTGAAATCCTATCTGAAACTCCGTCGAGAAAAGAGCCAGGAAATTTCTTCAATGCGGGGGCAACTTAATCGATGCCAAATTTTGAGTTTTTGTTCATGGATTTAATGATGAAAAAAATATAAAACTCTATCAACAAATTACTAAAAATGACATAGTTCATAAGTTACACTTAGTCCTTACGAGTTTTCATACTCTGATAACGTTTAAATTTCTATGGTAGGATGTATTGTTTTACAAAAAACTTGAATAGCTAGTTTTTACATAAAAACTCTGCCAATTTATAGATGTATCTTATCGAAATTGGGAAAATAAAACTTCGATCAATCATATTGCAAATGCCTATTACACTTATATTCAGCATACTAATTCAACAACAATGGCTACCTTCGTAAAGGTCAGGCAAAGTATTCAATTTAACTTAATAGAAAGTCCATTTTGTGCTTAAAATTAATGATTATTTTGGACATAATCAATTCAAAGGATCAACTGCACGTTCTTTAAAATTTAATTGTTTCCCAACCCATTTTTAATCACATATTTTCTCAATTAAATAATGGTACAAATAAATCCTTTTTTCTTTTTTTAAATACACATTCTTGGGGATTTACATGTTCGTACATATGTCAGTTTCCTTTTGGCCTCAATGATAAATGTCAACTCAGTTAATTCTTTGAACATTCAAGTAGTTTGGTAATTAAAAAGTTTCTTAATTTTATCCAATTGATTCCTTAAACATTCAGATAGTTTGGTAATTAAAAAGATTATTAATTTTATCAATATTTGATAGAGTTTGAGTTTAATTCAATTAATCAACAAAACTGACAAATTTATTTTGACTTGAATGATTAAAGTGCAAAGGAATGGAATACAAGATAAAAAAAAAACAGTGGAATTGTTGGGAGAATTTTTTTTTTCACCATCTCACGCACGCATGTAGTAAAAAAAGAAAAATAATTTAAAAAAAGGTTCAAATTTAAAAGATTCGGCAAATTTGAATCCTCAATTTTTTCTAGTATTTAAGTCATATAACTTTTTTAAAATACATTTCATGAATCAAAAATGAATTATTATAGCAGTCTTAACAATAGCATATTACGAAGATGACCGACTTATACAACAGTTGGCATAGAACATCTCCAAATCCTATAATGACAAAAAAAATAAAAAAATAAAAAGTGGAATGCTTAGCCCGTTTCTTGGAGATCAAAATAAAGATTTTAATCTAAATCAAAATTAACAATTATTTGTAACTATACATTTCATTGGATCCACAATTTTTCGACAACTTATTTCATCAATTTCTATCAAAATTCACTGAAAATCTGATTTTAGTCCCCCCACCAAATAAATTAGATATATTTCTTGAATAAGTATTAGAGTTAACATATTAATATAAATTTACTTATTTGCATTTGATATTTTTCCATGCTTACATGGTTAGTTTTAGGGCAATATTTTGTTTGGAAATTACATCAAAAGCTCCACTGAGTCGGGCTAACAATTGTCTTCACTTGATTCCTTATTCAAAGTTAACTAGCAGATATTAGAAGCTCCAGATATGTTAATTCTTTACTTGATAGATTGACTATTTGTTAAAATTTCAAATTTAAAAACTTTTTATGAAAATTTAACTTTCAATTCTATGAAGATTGTATAGATTTCATTTGGTTGAAAACAAAGCGATGAAGTAGAAAAGTGTATTTTCCTCTTAAATAAAATAGAAAATAGAAGTAATGACACAAAAACTTGATTGTTAGTTGAGCTATTCGACCATGGATAATTAAGATAAGTCCTATCTTGGTCCAAGCTCAAATACAATTTAAATAGTAAATCTTGGAACACCACTCAGGCAGTCATCCTAAAAGCA
>NW_019235652.1:0-2204 GCF_002742605.1 Olea europaea var. sylvestris
CCGTGTGCAAAAGTTACGTTCAATTCTTCGTACGCCGACTATCCAAGCTCTCAAAATTTGCAAGCGCCCATTCTTTCCAAAAAATGGCCGAAATCCCACATACGTCCCGATGAAGTCTTAAGTTCAATCCAAAACGGTCGCTACATTTCCAAAAACTACTTGTGGGCCCGAAACGGACACCGTGTGCAAAAGTTACGCTCAATTCTCCGTACGCTGACTATCCAAGCGTTCCAAATATGCAAGTGCTCATTCTTTCGAAAAATCGCTAAAATCCCTCATACGTCAAGGAGAAGTTGTGAGTTCAATCCAAAACGATCGCTACATTTCCAGAAAGTACTTATGGGCCCGAAATGGACACCGTGTGCAAACTTTACGCTCAATTCTTCGTACGCCGACTGTCCAAGCGTTCCAAATATGCATGTGCTCATTCTTTCCAAAAATGGTGGAAATCCCTCATACGTCACGACGAAGTCTTAAGTTCAATCTAAAATGGTCGCTACATTTCCAAAATGTACTTGTGGGCCCGAAACGGACACCGTGCGCAAAAGTTACGCTGAATTCTTCGTACGCCGACTATCCAAGCGTTCCAAATATGCAAGTGTTCATTCTTTTGAAAAATCGCTAAAATCGCTCATACGTCACGATGAAGTTGTGAGTTCAATCCAAAACGATCGCTACATTTCCAAAAAGTACTTATGGGCCCGAAATGGACACCGTGTGCAAAAGTTACGTTCAATTCTTCGTACGCCGACTATCCAAGCTCTCAAAATTTGCAAGCGCCCATTCTTACCAAAAATGGCCGAAATCCCACATACGTCACGATGAAGTCTTAAGTTTAATCCGAAACGGTCGCTACATTTCCAAAAACTACTTGTGGGCCCGAAACGGACACCGTGTGCAAAAGTTACGCTCAATTCTTCGTACGCTGACTATCCAAGAGTTCCAAATATGCAAGTGCTCATTCTTTCGAAAAATCGCTAAAATCCCTCATACGTCAAGGAGAAGTTGTGAGTTCAATCCAAAACGATCGCTACATTTCCAGAAAGTACTTATGGGCCCGAAACGGACACCGTGTGCAAAATTTACGCTCAATTCTTCGTACGCCGACTGTCCAAGCGTTCCAAATATGCATGTGCTCATTCTTTCCAAAAATGGTCGAAATCCCTCATACGTCACGACGAAGTCTTAAGTTCAATTTAAAATGGTCGCTACATTTCCAAAATGTACTTGTGGGCCCGAAACGGACACCGTGCGCAAAAGTTACGCTGAATTCTTCGTACACCGACTATCCAAGCGTTCCAAATATGCAAGTGCTCATTCTTTTGAAAAATCGCTAAAATCCCTCATACGTCACGACGAAGTTGTGAGTTGAATCCAAAACGGTCGCTACATTTCCAAAAAGTACTTATGGGCCCGAAACGGACACCGTGTGCAAAAGTGACGCTGAATTCCTCGTACGCCGACTATCCAAGCGTTCCAAATATGCATGTACTCATTCTTTCCAAAAATGGTCGAAATTCCTCATACGTCATGACAAAGTCTTAAGTTCAATCCAAAATGTTTGCTACATTTCCAAAAAGTACTTGTGGGCTCGAAACGGACACCGTGTGCAAAAGTTACGCTGAATTCTTCGTACGCCGACTATCCAAGCGTTCCAAATATGCAAGTGCTCATTCTTTAGAAAAAAGCTCGAAATCCTTCATACGTCACGACAAAGTCTTGAGTTCAATCCAAAACGGTAGCTACATTTCCAAAAAGTACTTATGGGCCCGAAACGGATACCGTGTATAAAAGTTACGTTGAATTCTTCGTACGCCGACTATCCAAGCATTCCAAATATGCATGTGCTCAATTTTTCGAAAAATTGCTAAAATCCCTCATACGTCACGAAGAAGTTGTGAGTTCAATCCAAAACGGTCGCTACATTTCCAAAAAGTACTTATGTGCCCGAAACGGACACCGTCTGCAAAAGTTACGCTGAATTCTTCGTACGCCGACTATCCAAGCGTTCCAAATATGCAAGCGCTCATTCTTTCGAAAAATGGCCGAAATCCCTCATACGTCACGACGAAGTCTACATTTCCAAAAAGTACTTATGGGCCCGAAACGGATACCGTGTGCAAAAGTTACGTTGAATTCTTCGTACGCCGACTATCCAAGCATTCCAAATATGCATGTGCTCAATTTTTCGAAAAATTGCTAAA
>NW_019235653.1:0-2204 GCF_002742605.1 Olea europaea var. sylvestris
CAATTCTTCGTACGCCGACTATCCAAGCGTTCCAAATATAAAAGTGCTCATTCTTTCGAAAAATGGCTGAAATCCCTTGAACGCCGCGACGAAATCGTGAGTTCAAACCAAAACGGTAGCTACATTTCCGAAAATTACTTACGGGCCCAAAACGGACACCGTGTGCAAAAGTTACGCTCAATTCTTCGTACGCCGACTATCCAAGCGTTCCAAATATAAAAGTGCTAATTCTTTCGAAAAATGGTCAAAATCCCTAGAACGTCACGACGAAGTGGTGAGTTCAATCCAAAATTGTTGCAACATTTCCAAAAAGTACTTATGGGCCCAAAACGGACACTGTGTGCAAAAGTTACGCTCAATTCATTGTACGCCGGCTATCCAAGCGTTCCAAATATTAAAGTGCTCATTCTTTCGAAAAATGGCTGAAATCCCTCGAACGCCATGACGAAGTCGTGAGTTCAATCCAAAGCGGTCGCTACATTTCCAAAAAGTACTTATGGGCCCAAAACGGATACCGTGTGCAAAAGTTACGCTCAATTCTTCGTAGGTTGACTATCCAAGCGTTCCAAATATAAAAGTGCTCATTCTTTTGAAAAATGGCTAAACTCCCTCGAACGTCACGATGAAGTCGTGAGTTCAATCCAAAGCGGTCGCTACATTTGAAAAAATTACTTATGGGCCCAAAACGGACACTGTGTGCAAAAGTTACGCTCAATTCTTCGTTCGCTAACTGTCCAAGCGTTCCAAATATAAAAGTGCTCATTCTTTAAAAAAATGGCCGAACTCCCTCGAACGTCACGACGAAGTTGTGAGTTCAATCCCAAACGGTCGCTACATTTCCAAAAAGTACATATGGGCGCAAAACGGACACCGTGTGCAAAAGTTATGCTCAATTCTTCGTACGCCGACTATCCAAGCTTTCCAGAAATGCAAGAAATCATTCGTTCAAAAAATGGCGGAAATCCCTCAAACGTCACGACGAAGCGCAGAGCTAAATCCAAAACGGTCCCTACATTTCCAAACAGTACTTATGGGCCCAAAACGGACACCGTGTGCAAAAAGTTACGCTCAATTCTTCGCACGCCAACTGTCCAAGCGTTCCAAATATAAAAGTACTCATTCTTTAAAAAAATGGCCGAACTCCCTCGAATGTCACGACGAAGTTGTGAGTTCAATCCGAAACGGTCGTTACATTTCCTAAAAGTACTTTTGAGCGCAAAACGGACACCGTGTGCAAAAGTTACGCTCAATTCTTCGTACGCCTACTATCCAAGCGTTCCAAATATAAAAGTACTCATTCTTTAAAAAAATGGCCGAACTCCCTCGAACGTCACGATGAAGTCGTGAGTTCAATCCAAACGGGTCGCTACATTTCCAAAAAGTACTTATGGGCCCGAAATGGACACCGTGTGCAAAAAGTTACGCTCAATTCTTCGTATGCCGACTATCCAAGCGTTCCAAATATAAAAGTACTCATTCTTTAAAAAAATGGCCGAACTCCCTCGAACGTCACGATGAAGTCGTGAGTTCAATCCAAACGGGTCGCTACATTTCCAAAAAGTACTTATGGGCCCGAAATGGACACCGTGTGCAAAAAGTTACGCTCAATTCTTCGTATGCCGACTATCCAAGCGTTCCAAATATAAAAGTACTCATTCTTTAAAAAAATGGCCGAACTCCCTCGAACGTCACGATGAAGTCGTGAGTTCAATCCAAACGGGTCGCTACATTTCCAAAAAGTACTTATGGGCCCGAAATGGACACCGTGTGCAAAAGTTACGCTCAATTCTTCGTATGCCGACTATCCAAGCGTTCCAAATATAAAAGTGCTCATTCTTTCTAAAAATGGTCGAAATCCCTCAAACGTCACGATGAAGCCGTGAGTTCAATTCAAAATGGTCGCTACATTCCCAAAAAGTACTTATGGGCCCAAAAACGGACACCGTGTGCAAAAGTTACGCTCAATTCTTCGTACGCCGACTATCCAAGCTTTCCGGAAATGTAAGTAATCATTCGTTCGAAAAATGGCTGAAATCCCTCAAACTTCATGATGAAGCGGAGAGCTAAATCCAAAACGGTCCCTACATTTCCAAACAGTACTTACGGGCCCAAAATGGACAGCGTGTGCAAAAGTTACGCTCAATTCTTCGTACGTCGACTATCCAAGCGTTCCAAATATAAAAGTGCTCATTCCTTCGAAAAAT
>NW_019235654.1:0-2204 GCF_002742605.1 Olea europaea var. sylvestris
GTCTAATAATACTTGGGAGTTAGTGGACTTACTTCAAAGATGTAAGACAATTGGGTGTAGATGGTTATTTAAAAAAAAAAAAACTTAAACTTGATGGTTCGATTGATAAGTTTAAAGCAAGACTTATAGCCAAAGACTATAGAAAAAAAATGAGTCGACTTCTTTGATGCTTATTCACCCATTATTAGGATTACCTTTATTAGGATGTTAATTGCAATTGCTTCACTGTATGATCTTATTATATATCAAATAGATGTCAAAACTACATTTTTAAATGGAGACTCAAAAGACGAGATTTATATAGACCAGTCCCAGGGATTTGTTGTAGAAAGCCTTGAGGATAAAGTAATGGCCTTAAACAAGCTTTAAGCAATGACACGAAATATTTGATACAATTTTGACATCAAGTGGTTATGTGATAAATGACACAGATAAATGCATATATAGCAAATTTGAAAATAATTGTCGTGTGATAATTTGCTTATATGTTGATGATATGCTGATTATGAGAACTAGTTTAAATATGGTTAAGAAAACTAAACAGTTTTTGAACAAGCACTTCGAAATGAAAGATTTGAGTATTGCTGATCTTATTCTAGGAATCAAAATAGTAAAACATTTCGAATGAATTATTTTGACCCAATCATATTATGTAGAAAAAATGCTTAAAAAGTTTAACCAATACAATTATATTCCTGCTAAAACACTTTATTATACCAGTCGTCATCTGAGAAAACATTTAGGTCTTAGTGTTTCAGCTTTAGAATATGCTAGAGTGATCGGTAGTCCCATGTATCTCATGAATTGTACAAGCTTGATATAGCATATACGATCGATAGACTTAACAGCTATACTAGTATTTCTAACAGTGAATATTGGGATGCTCTCATTCGGGTTTTGAGGTATTTGAGACATACTCTAGACTGAAAAATACATTATACCAAATTCTCTGCTGTAATTGAGGGATATTGTGATGCTAATTGAATTTCTGATACCAATGAAAGTAAATCTATAAATGGATATGTATTTACATTAGTAGGCGGTACTGTATCCTAGAAATCTACTAAGTAAACCTGTATTGCGATATCTACTATGAAATTTGAGTTCATAGCTTCAGATAAGGCAGGTGAAAAGGCTGAATGGTTAAAGAATTTTCTTATGAATGTTCCTTTGTGATCTAAACCATTTTCACCTATTTCTGTCCATTGTGACAGTCAAGCAGCTATTTCAAGAGCTCAAAATTTATCCTACAATGATAAATCTAGACATATTCATATGAGGCACAATATTATGAGTCAGCTGCTTAAGGATTGGGTTATATCTATTGACTATGTGAAGTCAAGTGATAATATTACTGACCCATTAACCAAAGGACTGACTAGACAGCTAGTTCAGAAAACATCGAGGGGGATGAGGCTAAAGCTTATTACATACTAGATCACCTATAACGGAAACGTAACCTTGCAATTGGAGATCCCATGGTCAAGATTCAATGTGACAACAAAGTTATCGAAGTGGTCTGTGAGGGATTTACGTTAGATTTAGAGTGTGTTTGATTGACATGGAAAATATTACCTAGAAAAGAAAATGTTTTCCATCTTTTGTGGAAAATAAAAACCACCTCTACCCAAGGAAAATATTTTCCTTAAAAATAATGAAAATTAGGCATATTTTCAAAAGTTGGAAAATATTTTTCATGGAACAAAATAGCAATCAAACACTCCAAGTAGGAATTTGGGTGGAAAATTGATATTTTCCATGAAAAATAAATGTAATCAAACACACCCTTATTTCAAAGCCCTCCCTGTGATGCGTAATACCAACTGTATTGATTCGAGAATGAACTAATGTTTTTAATGCTTAATATAGCTGATATTCAATGGGGTGTTTAGATACAATGCACCCTTAATGGAAGCACCTATTTGAGTGTAGAAGTGGGGCCGCTTCCTATTGAGCTTAATTCTCTAGAGCACTCAAAGAAACTGGAAAAGTTCACTGTCGAAATGATCACAATCGTGAGAACTCAATGATTGTTTTAGAAGTCATGTGTGTGTTCTATTGTCTCAGTTTGCAACATTAATTGTAGATTCAATGCACCGTTGATGCATTGTGGGTGTTTAGATACAATGCACCCTTGATGGAAGCACCTATTTGAGTGTAGAAGTGGTGCCGCTTCCTATTGAGCTTAATTCTCTAGAGCACTC
>NW_019235655.1:0-2203 GCF_002742605.1 Olea europaea var. sylvestris
TTTTTTTTTTAAAACCTTAACCTTTCTAATTTTTTAAAATTTATCCATAATTTCTATACAAATGATCACATTTACTACAAATAGTCACTTCACAATCAAATTTTCAATTAATTAGAACCTAAATTTGCATTTTCTCCTATCAAATTATGTATGTAGAATATGCCTGAAATGATTACGTCCAACTTGACTTATATTTAACGAATTGTGTTTATTTGATTGATTGTTAGTATTGAATATTTATTACATATTTTTCCCTTTCGATTATTTGAACTTATTGTTTTAATTGATTGTTTGTATCTAATACACTGTAAATTCTTTAAACGTAAATATGCATTTTCTTGAGATGAGTAAAATATCAAGAACATGACCGTTCGAAATCAATTACATGAATATGATAAACAAAATATCTTTGTGTATTCATTATTCATGAAAATTTAAGATAAGATAGATACAAAATTTTCCATTCGTAAATATGATTAAAATTAAATTAGTAGTTGAATTAACACACGTCAAACTTGCTTCTATCAAAGAATAATTTCATGTGTTTGTTGTGTAAAAAACAAATGAAAAACTGCATAGTGTGTTTTTTTTTTTTGGTAAGAATTCTGTCAATTTTTATTATTTTGTATTGGTAGCAAAACTGTCTATCAACAGGCAATAAACCGGATCTAGGATAGACCATTGATCATTCACATTCAACAACTATAATAACGAGGTTGTTTATTAATATCTTAATTAAATAATATTAAAAATCCTTCAATTTATATGTAAATGCATTAAAACTTAAACGTCATATACATATAAAATATAATTCAATACATTTATTTATTACAAAAAAAATAAAAAAATGAAGAAGAAATAAGCCCAGAGCAAAAGTCTTGCACAGACCTCAAAATTTGTGATCCTAATGGGCTCCATCTGTCTACTCTTTCGTTCAAACAACATCTTCAAATGCTAAAACAAGGAAAGGAAACTCCCAAGTAGGTTCTTGTCTCCTTCCTCCCCTTTTCCTTATTTCCTTCAAATTTGGACGTGGAACTTGTCAATAATAGCATGCCAATAATTACACCTTTTCATTTTGGTAGCCAATTTCTCCATTTTGATTGTGTGATGGTAGATTACTCATTTCCAATTTTTAATCATGAAAATCATTTGGACAAATTGGCATTGGTTTTTTTAAGTGTTCAAACAAATTACAAAATAATAAGCTTTTTATAAACAAATTATGTATTGGTATTTTCCTTAAATTGATGGTTATGAAAATTTAACCATGCGCATATGACTGTTATCATTTTTCTTTATGATATATCTATAAATATCTAGTTCAACTCTAATTGAAACATTCGTTTAAGAAGTTATTTTTAATATAAAACTTTAAATTTCAAACTATTGATAGGAAATAAATCAAGTATACTAACAATATGAGATTAAATCTTAAGCTATTCGTTAATTGTACACTGCCAAATAAAGGTATATTTTTTTAACATGTTTCCATTGCTGATTTCCCCATGTGGGTCATGCCCAATAAATGGCATCCGCAAAATTTATTTGTAGCTAGTCAAATGGATTACCATGTTTCATCAAAGAAACTTGTGTTCGTTCAAATGCAAAATTCTTATACTTATTAAAATATTCCCACAATCGATTCCAAAAAACCTTTTGTCTCTGTTCATTTCCATATAATGCTTCAAAACCAACATTAAGACACACTGATACAATTAGAAGTTCCTCTTCCACAATAAAGTTGACACCTCTTAATCTTTTATAGTTGGGTTCGTATGAAGCATTTAACATAGATGTGAGAAGGGGAGCTGAGAGAGAAAGGGTAAATCTGTAATAAGATCTTAAACTTTCTAAAATAGGGGTTTATAATCCTTAAGTTTCTTTTAATTTTTTTCCTGTATGTTTAACATCATTATATCGCTAAAGAATTATTATCAAGTCCTGCCCCTTGACCCGTTAAGAATTACCATCTTAGTTTTATAAAGAAATGGTGATGACCAAAAGCACGGTGTCGTTGGACAAGTGGGATTGCATCTTTAACAAGTGATAAATTAACTTGCAATAATTTTTACAAGAAACACAATACAGTCGTATTACTCAATACAATAATACACTTACATATAACATGGCCCACCCTTTTTTTTTTTTTAAAGCCCAACTGAGAAAAGGCTCAAAATCTAAAAAAGCAAAAAATGGCCCA
>NW_019235656.1:0-2203 GCF_002742605.1 Olea europaea var. sylvestris
GTTCCCAAGTTTTATTAGACATTATCGAATCCATTTCATCTTTAATTGTATCTTTCCAAAAAAATGCTATCACAAGAAGCCATAGCTTCTTTATAGGTTTTAGGGCCGGTTTCCACTTGTAGAAGAAAAAGAATTGTTCTTACGACATTCAACTCATTTCTTTTTACTAAGTAAAAGGAGATAAGTTGAGAATCAATTTCATCCGGTTCCAAAGACTTCTCAACTCGAGTTCTCTTGCTTCTTCGTGGTTCACTAAACTCATCAACATCTTTAGAAGATGTTTCATCACGTGTTTCACTTGAGCTAGCGATGTTTTCAATATTTTCCTTTAATTCATTATCCGATGATAACAAATTTTCAAAGAGCTCTACATCATTTGATTCGATAATCATATTGGTTTCCAAGTTTGGCAATCTATAAGATTTGCTATTATTAACATATATAACAAAAGCATATTTAATGCCTCTTGGACCTAATTTGGTCTTATTATGATTTGTGTTATTGCAATAAGCAAGACACCCTCATACTTTGAAATATTCAATGTTCAGTTTTCTTCCTTTCCACAATTCATAGGGAGAAATCGTTGTATATTTAGAAGGAATTCTATTAAGTATTCTACATGCATTTAATAAAACTTCACCCATAAATTAAACAGCAACTTAGCATATATAAGCATGACATTAATCATTTCTACTAAAGTTCTATTCTTCCTTTCACCCAAACCGTTTTGTTCGGGTGTCCTAGGTGCAGAACATTGGTGAATTATGTCATGTTATTCACAATATAAATTAAATTCACTAGAAAAATATTCACCACCTCTATCACTACTTAAGGTCTTTATTTTCTTATTTAAGTGATTTTCAACTTCATTTTTATAAGTCCTAAATAAATCAAATGTCTCATATTTATGTTTCATCAAATAAACATAGGTATATCTTGATCAATCATCAATAAATATTATGAAATATCTATTTCCACCTCTTGTTAACATGTTATTCAATTCATATATATCGGAATGAATTAATTTTAATATACTAGAAGTCCTCTTAACGCTTTGATAAGACTTTTTAACCATTTTTGCTTCTACACATGTTTTGCATTTAATGGCATCTTTTTCATTATATGAAATTAAGTTACAATTTCTCATGCGTTTCATGGTACTTTTACCTATGTGACCTAATTTAGCATGCCATAAAGAAAATAAATCAATCATGTAAGCAAAATCAATTTTATTTATTTCATTGTCAATAATACAAAGTTTGACCATTCATTCACATGAATAGCCATTTTCAACAAATTTTTCATTAAGTGACAATACAATTTTACCAGACTCAAAGACACTTTTAATGCCCCGATTCTTCCAAAAGATTTCCACTCACTAAATTCTTATTCATATCCGAAACATGTAGTACATTTGTAAGAGTAACATTTTTCCCAGAAATGAAAATAATCTCTACACTTCCTTTTCCAATTACTTTGGACCGCACCTCGTTACCCATTTGGATCTCTTAGTCTCCATTCTATGTTTTGGACAAAGATTTGTCATATAATACATGCACCGTGGCACAAGTATCATACCACTAGCCAGGAACTTTTCCCTTAATTGCATTTATTTCGCTCACGTTGGCTACAATCTTGTTTTGTTGAATGAAATTCACTTTATCCTCGGAGTTGTTGTGTTTTCGGTTTCTACATTATTTTGCGTAGCGTCCAGATTTCCCACAAACAATGCATCCTCCTTTGGTCTTCTTCTTGAACTTATTAAGGTTCCTTGAAGGCTTTCTTTTATTGGATTTTGTTGGCGGTTCGAAATTTTCTACAGCATTTACTTTGGAATTGCCCTCATGAGATTCACTTTTATCACGTATTCTCGACTCTTCCTCATTTCGAAGATGTTTTTGCAATTGTTCCAAAGAATAATCTTAGGAACTATGCATTATCTTCTTCCGGTATCCTTTCCAAGTTTCGAAAAGTTTGGCAATTATAGCCTCCACTTGAAAGGTCTCCAGTATTTCAATTTTCACCGCCTTCAACTTATTGACAATAATTTGCATTTCATGTATTTGGGGAAGAAGATGAATGTTCTCTAAAAATTTAAAATCGAAATACTTAGAAATTAAAAAAAAAAAAATTGTACCTTCTTCTTCCACTTTGTACTTATTTTTTAGTGCATCTCAAATTTCATTTGCTGAAGTTGTGTTTG
>NW_019235657.1:0-2203 GCF_002742605.1 Olea europaea var. sylvestris
AACAGTTTTCCCATCCAATTGATATTTGACAACAATGCAAGTGTCAAACAGCGTGTCCAAAATCAGTGTACAAGTAGCAAAGTTCAATCGGTAAGGACCTTGCTACATGTACACTATGGTGTACACTTTAGTTTACAGTTTTCTACGTGACATTACTCTACTGGAAAGTTTAAATTTCAAACAGTTTTCTCATCAAATTGATACTTGACAACAATGCAAGCGTCAAACAATGTGTCAAAAATCAGTGTACAAAAAGCAATGCTCAATCGGTAAGAACCTTACTACATGTACACTATAGTGTACACTTTAGTTTACACTTTGCCACGCGACATAACTTTAAACAGTTTTCTCATCTAATTGACACTTAACAACAATGTAAGTGTTAAACAACGTGTCAAAAATCAATGTACAAATAGCAAAGTTCCATCGGTAAGGACCTTGCTACATGTGCACTATGGTATACATTTTAGTTTACACTATGCCGTGTGATATTACCCTGTTGGACGATTTAAATTTCAAATAGTTTTCCTATCCAATTGACACTTGTCAATAGTGTAAATGTCAAACAACATGGCAAAAATCAGCGTACAAATAGCAAAGTTCAATCGATATGAATCATGCTACATGTGCACTATGGTGGACACTTCAGTTTACACTTTGCCACGTGACATTGCCCTGTTAGACAGTATAAATTTGAAAGAGTTCTCCCATCCTATTGACACTTGACAATAATGCAAGTGTTAAACAATGTGTCAAAAATCAATGTACAAATTGCAAAGTTCAATCAGTAAGAACCTTGCCACATGAACACTTCTGGGTACAATTTAGTTTACACTTTGCCACGTGACACTGCCCCACTGTACAGTTTAAATTTAAAATAGTTTTCCCACCCAATAGACACTTGAAAACAATGCAAGTGTCATACAACGTGTCAAAAATTCGTGTTTAAATAGCAAAGTTCAATCGGTAAGAACCTTTCTACAAGTACACTATGGTGTGTACTTTAATTTACACTTCATCACGTGACATTATCCTGTTGGATAGTTTAAATTTCAAATAGTTTTCCTACGCAATTGACACTTGACAACAATGCAATTGTCAGAGAATGTGTCAAAAATCAGTGTACAAATAGCAAAGTTCAATCGGTAAGAACCTTGCTACATGTACACTATCGTGTATACTTTAGTTTACACTTTGCCACGTGACATTACCCTGTTGAACGGTTTAAATTACAAACGATTTTCCCATCCAATTGACACTTAACAACAATATAAGTGTCGAACAACGTGTCAAAAATCAATGTTCAAATAGCAAAGTTCAATCGGTAAGGACCTTGCTACATGTGCACTATGGTATACATTTTAGTTTACACTATGCCGTGTGATATTACCCTATTGGACGGTTCAAATTTCAAATAGTTTTTCCTTCCAATTGACACTTGTCAACCGCATAAATATCAAACAACGTGTCAAAAATCAGTGTACAAATAGGAAAGTTCAATCGATATGAACCATACTGCATGTACACTATGGTGTACACTTCAGTTTACACTTTGCCACGTGACATTACCCTGCTGGACAGTTTAAATTTCAAACAGTTTTCCCATCCAATTGACACTTTAGAATAATGCAAGTGACAAACAACATGTCAAAAATTGGTGTACAAATAGCAAAGTTCATTCGGTAAGAACCTCGCTACATGTACATTATGGTGTACACTTTAGTTTACAGTTTTCCATGTGACATTCCCTGTTGGACAATTTTAATTTCAAACAGTTTTTTTATCCAATTGACAACAATGCAAGTGTCAAACAACATGTCAAAAATTAGTGTACAAATAGTAAAGTTCAATTGGTAAGGACCTCGTTACATGTATACTATGATGTACACTTTAGTTTACATTTTGCCACGTGACATTACCCTGTTGGATAGTTTAAATTTCAAACAATTTTCCAATCCAATTGACACTTGACAACATTGCAAGTGCCAAACAACTTGTCAAAAAATAGTGTACAAATAGCAATGTTCAATCGGTAAGGACCTAGCTACATGTATACTATGGTCTACACTTTAGTTTAAACTTTATCACGTGACATTACCCGGTTAGAGAGTATAAATTTCGAACAGTTTTCCCATCCAATTGACACTTGACAACAATGCAAGTGTCAAACAACGTGTCAAAAATTGGTGTACAAATAGCAAAG
>NW_019235658.1:0-2203 GCF_002742605.1 Olea europaea var. sylvestris
TAATTTTTCGGAGGCCCAAACGAAGGAATTTGGCTAAAATCACATGGTACTGGGTCTGTGCGCCGAGTCCAATTTCGCGGGCCATTTCCAATCAACCTACCAAATTTCGGCCCAATCCGACACAGTCGTGACAAATGAAATAATTGCCCCTGGTCCGGTTTTGCTTTGTTAATTTTTCGTCCAACACTTCTTCAACCTGACATAATTAATATGGAAATTAATTATTCGGACGCCCAAACGACGAAATTTGGCAAAAAACCCGTGATCCGGGTCTGTGCCTAGAGTACAATTTCGCGGGCTGTCACCAGTCAACCTGCCAAATTTCGGCCCTTTCCGACACCGTCGCGACAAATGACAAAATTGCCACTGGTGCGGTTTTGCTTTGTTAATTTTCTATCCGTCACTTCTTCAACCTGACATAATTAATAAGGAAATTAATTATTCGGAGGCTGAAATGAAGGAATTTGGGTAGAATCCTGTGATCCCGTGTCTGTGCCCCGAGTCCAATTTCGCAGGCCGTTTCCAATGAACCTACCAAATTTCGGCCCATTCCAACATCGTCGTGACAAATGACAAAATTTTTCCTGCTGCGGTTTTTATTTGTTAATTTTCTGTCGTACACTTCTTCAACCTGACACAATTAATACGGAAATTAATTATTCGGAGGCCCGAATGAAGAAATTTGGCTAAAATCCCGTGATCCCTGGTCTGTGCGCCGAGTCCAATTTCGCGGGCCGTTCTCAATCAACCTACCAAATTTCGGCCCATTCCGGCACCGTCGTGACAAATGACAAAATTGCCCTCGGTACGGTTTTTCTATGTTAATTTTCCCTCGGTACGGTTTTTCTATGTTAATTTTCTATCCAGCGCTTCTTCAACCTAACCTAATTAATACGAAAATTAATTATTCGTAGGCCCTAACGAAGAAATTTGGCTAAAATCCCGTGATCCTGGGTCTGTACCGCAGGTCCAATTTCGCGGGCCGTTTCCAGTCAACTTGCCAAATTTCGGCCCATTCCGATACCATCGCGACAAACGATAAAATTGCCCCTGGTGCAGTTTTTATTTTTTAATTTTCTGTCCAACACTTCTTCAACCTGACATAATTAATACGAAAATTAATTATTCGGAGGCCCAAATGAAAGAATTTGACTAAAATCCCGTGATCCCGAGGCTTTTCCCAGAGTCTAATTTCGCGGGCCGTTTCCAATAAACCTGCCAAATTTCGGCCCATTCCGACACTGACGCGACAAATTAGAATGTTGCCCTTGGTCCGATTTTTCTTTGTTAATTTTCTGTCCAGCACTTCTTCAACCTGACATAATTAATACGAAAATTAATTATTCGGAGTCCGAAACGAAGGAATTTCGCTAAAGTCCCGTGATCCCAGGTCTGTGCCCCGAGTCCAATTTCGTGGGCCATTTCCAATCAACCTGCCAAATTTTGGCCCATTCCAACACCGTCTCGACAAATGACAAAATTGCCCCTGGTGCAATTTTTCTTTGATAATTTTCTATCTAGCACTTCTTCAACCTGGCATAAGTAACGTGGAAATTAATTATTCGGAGGCCCAAACGAAGGAATTTGGCTAAAATCCCATGATCTCGGGTTTATGCCCCGAGTCCGATTTTGCTGGCCGTTTCCAATCAACCTGCTAAGTTTCGGCCCATTCAGACACCATCACGACAAATGAAAAAATTGCTCCTGCTGCGATTTTTATTTGTTAATTTTATGTCGTACACTTCTTCAACCTGACATAATTAATACGGAAATTAATTACTCGGAGGCCCGAACGAAGAAATTTGGCTAAAATCCCGTGATCCCTGGTCTGTGCGCCGAGTCCAATTTCGCGGGCCATTCTCAATCAACCTGCCACATTTCGACGCATTCCGGCACCGTCATGACAAATGAGAAAATTGCCCTTGGTACAGTTCTTCTATGTTAATTTTCTGTCCAGCGCTTCTTCAACCTAACCTAATTAATACGGAAATTAATTATTAGGAGGCCCAAACGAAGGAATTTGGCTAAAATCCCATGATCCCGAGGCTTTTCCCCGAGTCTAATTTCGCGGGCCGTTTCCAATAAACCTGCCAAATTTTGACCCATTCCGACACTGACGGGACAAATGAGAAAGTTGCCCTTGGTCCGATTTTTCTTTGTTAATTTTCTGTCCGACACTTCTTCAACTTGACATAATTAATAC
>NW_019235659.1:0-2203 GCF_002742605.1 Olea europaea var. sylvestris
AACTAAAGTGTACACCATAGTGTACATGTGGCAAGGATCTTACCGATTGAAACTTGCTATTTGTATACTGATTTTCGACACGTGATTTGACACTTGCATTGTTGTTAAGTATCAAATGGATGAAAAAACTGTTTGAAATTTGAACTGTCCAACAAGATACGTGGCAAAGTTTAAACTAAAGTGTACGCCATAGTGTACATGTCGCAAGGTTCTTACCGATTGAACTTTGCTATTTGTACACAGATTTTCGACACGTTGTTTGACACTTGCTGTGTTGTCAAGTGTTAATTGGATGGGAAAATTGTTCGAAATTTAAACTGCCCAACACAGTACATGGCAAAGTGTAAACTAAAGTGTACACCATAGTGTACATGTTGCAAGATTCTTACCGATTGAACTTCGCTATTTGTACACTGATTTTTAACACGTTGTTTGACAATTGCATTGTTGTCAAGTGTCAATTGGATGGGGAAACTTTAGAAAATTTATACTGTCCAACATGGTAATGTCGCGTGGCAAAGTTTAAACTAAAGTGTACACCATAGTGCACATGTGGCAATGTTCTTACCGATTGAACCTTGCTATTTGTATAATGATTTTCGACACTTTGTTTGACACTTGCATTTTTGTCATTTGTCAAATGGATGGGAAACCTATTTGAAATTTACACTATCCAACAGGGTACGTGGAAAAGTGTAAACTAAAATGTACACCATAGTGCACATGTCGCAAGGTTCTTACCGATTGAACTTTGCTATTTGTACACTGATTTTCGACACGTTGTTTGACACTTACATTGTTGTCAAGTGTCAATTGGATGGGGAAACTTTGGAAAATTTATACTATCCAACATGGTAATGTCGCGTGGCAAAGTTTAAACTAAAGTGTACACCATAGTGTACATGTGGCAAGGATCTTACCGATTGAAACTTGCTATTTGTATACTGATTTTCGACACGTTATTTGACACTTGCATTGTTGTTAAGTATCAAATGGATGGAAAAATTGTTTGAAATTTAAACTGTCCAACAAGGTACGTGGCAAAGTTTAAACTAAAGTGTACACCATAGTGTACATGTCGCAAGGTTCTTACCGATTGAACTTTGCTATTTGTACACAGATTTTCGACACGTTGTTTGACACTTGCTTTGTTGTCAAGTGTTAATTGGATGAGAAAATTGTTTGAAATTTAAACTATCCAACAGGTTAATGTCACGTGGTAAGGTGTGAACTAAAGTGTGTACACCATAGTGTACAAGTAGCAAGGTTCTTACCGATTAAACTTTCCTACTTGTACACAGATTTTTGAACGTTGATTGACACTTACATTGTTGTCAAGTGTCAATTGAATGTTTAAAATTTAAACTGTCCAACAGGGTACTTGACAAAGTGTAAACTAAAGTGTACACAATAGTGTACATGTCGCAAGGTTCTTACTGATTGAACTTTGCTATTTGTACAAAGATTTTCGACACGTTGTTTGACACTTGCATTATTGTCAAGTGTCAATTGGATAGGGAAATTATTTGAAATTTACACAGTCCAACACGGTACGTGGCAAAGTGTAAACTAAAGTATACACCATAGTGTACATCTTGCAAGGTTTTTACCGATTGAACTTTGCTATCTGTACACAGAGTTTCGACACGTTGTTTGACACTTGCATTGTTGTCAAGTGTTAATTGGATAGGAAAGCAGTTTGAAATTTATGTCGTCCAACAGGATAACGTCACGTGGCAAAGTGTAAACTAAAGTGTACACCATAGTGTACATGTAGCATGGTTCTTACCGATTGAACTTTGCTGTTTGTACACTAATTTTTGACATGTAGTTTTACACTTGCATTGTTGTCAAGTGTCAAGTGGATGGGCAAACTATTATAAATTTAACTGTATAGTAGGGTAATGTCACACGGCAATGTGTAAACTAAAGTGTGTCTACCATAGTGTACATGTCGCAAGGTTCTTACCGGTTGTACTTTCCTATTTGTACACTGATTTTTGAAACGTTGTTGGACACTTGTATTGTTGTCAAGGGTCAATTGGCTGGAAAAATTGTTTGAAAGTTAAACTGTGCAATAGGGTAATGTCACGTGGTAAAGAATAAACTAATGTGTATATCATAGTGTACATGTTGCAAGGTTCTTACCGATTGAACTTTGCTATTTGTTCATTGATTTTTTGACACATTGTTTGACACTTGC
>NW_019235660.1:0-2203 GCF_002742605.1 Olea europaea var. sylvestris
AATTCTTCGAACGCCGACAATCCATGCCTTCCAAATATAAAAGTGCTCATTCTTTCGAAAAATGGGCGAAATCCCTCATACGTGATGACGAAGTTGTGAGTTCGATCCAAAATGGTCGCTGCATTTCCAAAAAGTACTTATGGGCCCAAAACGGACACCGTGTGCAAAAGTTACGCTCAATTCTTCGTACGCCGACAATCCATGCCTTCCAAATATAAAAGTGCTCATTCTTTCAAAAAATGGGCGAAATCCCTCATACGTCACGACGAAGTTGTGAGTTCAATCCATAACGGTCGCTGCATTTCCAGAAAGTACTTATGGGCCCAAAACGGACACCGTGTACAGAAGTTACGCTCAATTCTTCGTACGCCGACAATCCATGCCTTCCAAATATAAAAGTGCACATTCTTTCGAAAAATGGCCGAAATCCCTCTTACGTCACGACGAAGTGGTGAGTTCAATCCTAAATGGTCACTACATTTCCAAAAATTACTTATGGGTCGAAAACGGACACCGTGCGCAAAAGTTACGCTCAATTCTTCGTACGCCGACAATCCATGCCTTCCACATATAAAAGTGCTCATTCTTTCGAAAAATGGCGGAAATCCCTCATACGTCGCGACGAAGTGGTGAGTTCAATCCTAAATGGTCACTACATTTCCAAAAAGTACTTAGGGGCCCAAAACGGACACTGTGTGCAAAAGTTACGCTCAATTCTTCGTACGCCGACAATCTATGCCTTCCAAATATAAAAGTGCTCATTCTTTCGAAAAATGGCGGAAATCCCTCATACGTCGCGACGAAGTGGTGAGTTCAATCCTAAATGGTCACTACATTTCCAAAAAGTACTTAGGGGCCCAAAACGGACACTGTGTGCAAAAGTTACGCTCAATTCTTCGTACGCCGACAATCTATGCCTTCCAAATATAAAAGTGCTCATTCTTTTGAAAAATGGGCGAAATCCCTCATACGTCACGATGAAGTTGTGAGTTCAATAAAAAATGGTCGCTGCATTTCCAAAAAGTACTTATGGGCCCAAAACGGACACTGTGTGCAAAAGTTACGCTCAACTCTTTGTACGCCGACAATCCATGCCTTCCAAATATAAAAGTGCTCATTCTTTCAAAAAATGGCCGAAATCCCTCATATGTCACGTCGAAGCGGTGAGTTCAATCCAAAACGGTCGCTACATTTCCAGAAGTACTTATGGGCCCAAAACGGACAACGGGTGCAAAAGTTACGCTTAATTCTTCGAACGCCGACAATCCATGCCTTCCACATATAAAAGTGCTCATTCTTTCGAAAAATGGCAAAAATCCCTCATACGTAATGACGAAGTAGTGAGTTCATTCCAAAATGGTCGCCACATCTCCAAAAAGTACTTATGGGCCCAAAACGGACACCGTGTGCAAAAGTTACGCTCAATTCTTCGTAGGCCGACAATCCATGCCTTCCAAATATAAAAGTGCTCATTCTTTCGAAAAATGGCCGAAATCCCTCATACGTCATGACGAAGGGGTGAGTTCAATCCAAAACGGTCGCTGCATTTCCAGAAAGTACTTATGGGCCCAAAACGGACACCGTGGGCAAAAGTTACGCTCAATTCTTCGTAGGCCGACAATCCATGCCTTCCAAATATAAAAGTGCTCATTCTTTCGAAAAATGGCCGAAATCCCTCATACGTCATGACGAAGGGGTGAGTTCAATCCAAAACGGTCGCTGCATTTCCAGAAAGTACTTATGGGCCCAAAACGGACACCGTGGGCAAAAGTTACGCTCAATTCTTCGTAGGCCGACAATCCATGCCTTCCAAATATAAAAGTGCTCATTCTTTCGAAAAATGGCCGAAATCCCTCATACGTCATGACGAAGGGGTGAGTTCAATCCAAAACGGTCGCTGCATTTCCAGAAAGTACTTATGGGCCCAAAACGGACACCGTGGGCAAAAGTTACGCTCAATTCTTCGTAGGCCGACAATCCATGCCTTCCAAATATAAAAGTGCTTATTCTTTCGAAAAATGGGCAAAATCCCTCATACGTCACGACGAAGTTGTGAGTTCAATCCAGAATGGTCGCTGCATTTCCAAAAAGTACTTATGGGCCCAAAACGGACACCGTGGGCAAAAGTTACGCTCAATTCTTCGAACACCGACAATCCAAGCCTTCCAAATATAAAAGTGCTTATTCTTTCGAAAAATGGACG
>NW_019235661.1:0-2203 GCF_002742605.1 Olea europaea var. sylvestris
CGCGAAAAATGACGAAATTGCCCCCTGCGCGATTTTTGTTTCCGATCAACCTGCCAAATTTAGGCCCATTCTGACACCATCGCGAAAAATGACGAAATTGCCCCCGACGCGATTTTTGTTTTCAATCAACCTGCCAAATTTCGGTCCATTTCGACACCATCGCGAAAAATGACGAAATTGCCCCCGGCGCGATTTTTGTTTCCGATCAACCTGCCAAATTTTAGCCCATTTCGACACCATCGCTGAAAATGACGAAATTACCCTCGGCGCAATTTTTGTTTCCAATCAACCTGCCAAATTTCAGCCCATTTCGACACCGCCGCGAAAAATGATGAAATTGCCCCCGGCGCGGTTTTTGTTTCCGATCAACCTTCCAAATTTAAGCCCATTCCGACATCGTCGCGACAAATGACGGCATTGCTCCCGGCGCGATTTTTGTTTCCAATAAACCTGCCAAATTTCAGCCCATTTCGACAACGTCGCGAAAAATGACGAAATTGCCCCTGGCGCGATTTTTGTTTCAAATCAACCTATCAAATTTCAGACGGTTCCGACACCGTCGCGAAAAATGACGAAATTGCCCTCGGCGCGATTTTTGTTTTCGATCAACCTGCCAAATTTAAGGTCATTCCGACACCGTAGCGAAAATTGACGACATTGCCCCCGACGCGATTTTTGTTTCCAATAAACCTGCCAAATTTCAGCCCATTTCGACACCGTCGCGAAAAATGACGAAATTGCCCCTGGCACGATTTTTGTTTCAAATCGACCTGTGAAATTTCAGACGATTCCGACACCGTCGTAAAAAATGACGAAATTGCCCCCGACGCGATTTTTGTTTCGATCAACCTGCCAAATTTAAGCTCGGTCCGACACCATCGCGAAAAATGACGACATTGCCCCCGGCGCGATTTTTGTTTCCGATCAACCTATCAAATTTTAGCCCATTCCGATACCGTCGCGAAAAATGACGAAATTGCCCCGACGCGATTTTTATTTCCAATCAACCTGCCAAATTTCAGCTAATTTCGACACTGTCGCGAAAAATGACGAAAGTGCCCCTGGCCCGGAATTTATTTCTGAATAACCTGTCAAAACTTAGCCCATTCCGACACCGTCGTAAAAAATGACGGAATTGACCTTGGCGCAATTTTTGTTTCCAATCAACCAGTCAAATTTCAGCCCATTTCGACACCGTCGCGAAAAAGGACGAAATTGCCCCTGGCGCGATTTTTGTTTCCAGTCAACCTGCCAAATTTCAGCCCATTCCGACACAGTCGCGAAAAATGAGGAAATTTCCCCGGCGCGATTTTTGTTTCCAGTCGACCTGCCAATTTTCAGCCCATTCCGACACCGTCGCTAAGAATGACGAAATTACCCTCCGCGCAATTTTTGTTTCCAATCAACCTGCCAAATTTCAGCCCATTTCGACACCGTCGCCAAAAATGACAAAATTGCCCCCGGCGCTGTTTTTGTTTCCGATCAACCTGCAAAATTTAAGCCCATTCCGACACCGTCGTGAAAAATGACAACATCGCCCCCGGCGCGATTTTTGTTTCCAATAAACCTGCTAAATTTCAGCCCATTTCGACACCGTCGCAAAAAATGACGAAACTGCCCCTGGCGAGATTTTTGTTTCAAATCAACCTGTCAAATTTCAGACTGTTCTGACACCGTCGCGAAAAATGACGAAATTGCCGTTGGCGGGATTTTTGTTTTCGATCAACCTGCCAAATTTAAGCTCATTCCGACACCGTCGCGAAAAATGACGACATTGCCCCCGGCGCGATTTTTGTTTCCGATTAACCTGTCAAATCTTAGCCCATTCCGACACCATCGCTGAAAATGACGAAATTACCCTCGGCGCAATTTTTGTTTCCAATCAACCTGCCAAATTTCAGCCAATTTCGACATTGTCGCGAAAAATGACGAAATTGCCCCTGGCCCGGAATTTATTTCTGAATAACCTGTCAAATTTTAGCCCATTCCGACACCGTCGCAAAAAATGACGGAATTGACCTCCGCGCAATTTTTGTTTCCAATCAACCTGCCAAATTTCAGCACATTTTGACACCGTCGCGAAAAATGACGAAATTGTCCCTGGTGCGATTTTTGTTTCTGATCAACCTGTCAAATTTCGGACCATTCCGACACCGTCGCGAAAAATGACGAAATTGCCCCCGGCGCGATTTTTGTTTCCGAT
>NW_019235662.1:0-2203 GCF_002742605.1 Olea europaea var. sylvestris
TTTTTTTTTTTTTTTTTTTTTTTGCATATGTATTACCAGAAAACAGGGTATGAATTGGTATGTTCAAACTTTTAGAAAATCACACATATGTATCCAGTTAATTGCTCCAATGATAAAGTGACTATTTTGGAGAAAGATCACAGAATGTCATTTTTTCGTTAAAATGTGACACAATGTCAACTTTTTTTTTTTTTTTTTTAAGAAAAGTGACAAAATGTCACCCTCTCCATATGCAAACACATTGCACGCATCCATGTAATTGATTCAAAGTTTTCATTTTCATATGTATTCCCAGATAACAGGGCATGAATTTCTATGTTTAAACTTTCAAAAAAGTACATGTATGCATCCGATTAATTGTTCCAATGATAAATGGTGACTATTCTTGTAGAAAGGTAACGAATGCCACTTTTTCATTGAAAAGTGATACAATGTCACTTTTTTGGAAAATGTGACAGAATGTCACTCTTCATGATCAAACATGTTGCAAACATCCATATAGTCGATTCAAAGTTTTCTTTTTCATATATATTGCCAAAAAACAAGGTATAAATTAGTATATTCTAACTTTCAAAAAAGCACATGTATGCATTCGATTAATTGCTCCAATGATAAATGGTGTTTTGGAGAAAGATCATAAAATGTCACTTCTTCTAAGAAAAGTGACAAAATTTATCACCTTCTCCTATGAGCAAACACATTGCAAGCATAATGCAATTGGTTTAAAGTTTTTTTCTCATGTGTATTACCAAAAAATATGGCTTGAATATATATATTCAAATTTCTAAAAACTCATACATGCATATCTAGCCAATTGATCAAGAGAGATGCTATGACTTTTTCTTTTTTGAGAAAAGTGACAAAATGTCATTTTCTCACATTCTTCTTTGAGCAAACACATTGCAAGCATCAATACAATTGGTTTAAAGTTTTCTTTCTGATGTGTATTACTAGAAAATAGAGCTTGAATATGTACGTTCAAATTTTCAAAAACTCACACATGCATACCTAGCTAATTGCTCAAAAGAGATGCTGTGACTTTTTTTTAAAAAGGTGATAGAACTCTACTTTCTCACCTTCTCATTTGAGTAAACACATTGCAAGCATCAATGCAATTGGTTTGAAGTTTTTTTTTCTCATGTATATTACCATAAAATAGGGCTTGAATATGTACATTTACATTTCCAAAAATTCACATGTCCATATCTAGTTAATTGCTCAAAAGAGATGCTGTGACTTTTTTTTGAAAAAAGTGATAGAATGCTACTTTTTTACATTATCTTTTTGTCAAACACCTTGCAAGCATCAATGTAATTAATTCAAAACTATTTTTTCATATGTATTGACACAATCCACTCAACTTCAACAATTTTATTTTCATACATGTTTCCAATCAAATTAATAAAATCGTCAAAAAGAAAATTCATAAATGTTAATTATACATTATGAGATTTAAACTACATCTAATCATGAAATTCAAACAAAAATGAGATGGATAAAGAGCTATAATCATGGAATCCAAAACGTAGAAATATCTGTAATTTTGTTTGTGTTTTTGTGGAAGATTTCCTTGACTTTTTTTTAAAGAAAAATTTTTCAATGTTTTTGTGGATGGTTTCCTCGATTTGAAGAATGAACAAACTTTGTTTATGTATTTGTGGAAGATTTCCTCTTTTTCCTTTCAATTTTCCTTTGATTTTTGCATATTGGAGGCCGATTTATGAGGATTGTCGTGAGTTTAGATTTTGAGCGTATATTTTACGTTCAATTTTAAGTAATTACCATTTAATCCAAGTTTATAATGTTTTTTCAAAACAACCCAAAAATATAGGGTATTTTTGTAAGTTGCCCTTAAACAAAGTGGTGACTCGTGAGAAATAATTTAAGTAACCATTAGGAATAAGGCATGGTTTGTTGTTGCATTTCCACTTCCTGGTGAACCTTGCCCCCATTCTATTCAAGACTGATGGGCCATTCAATTGGTGGATACTATCATATAAAATTTCACCATCTTACATTTAATTTGATATTTAGGAGAAATAGGCTCTTCTGGGAGGTCGAGGATACGCTCATGTTCATTAGCGTGCAGTTTCTTGATATGCATCATATGTGTGCATATCAAAGATAAATTATTTAAGCATGGCATTACAGCAATTCTTTGTTAAACCTTTTACATATGACTTCAGCATCCTTTTTTTTTTTT
>NW_019235663.1:0-2203 GCF_002742605.1 Olea europaea var. sylvestris
GTATGACAACATTGGTTTGAAAATTGACAAATGATGTGTTTTAACGAGGCCAAAGACAGTGTGAAATCATTCTATGTGCACGCAGAATTATTTTGGCCCCATTTTAGGGTATAGAATGAATTTTTGAATAGTGTATTGATGTGAAATGTGTAGTTAAAAAAGAATAAAAAGTTTTAGATTTGTCTGTAATATTATTTTATTTAAAAATATTTAATTAAAATGATTTCAAAACACTTTTAAAAAATACATTTTTACCAAAGAATGGGGATCAAACAAGGGCTCATTCTTTGGAAAAATACCCTTGTTTGAGCTCATTCTTTGGAAAAATACATTTTTCAACAGTGTTTTAACATCATTTCAACCACACATTTTTCAATAAAATAATATTACACATAAATTCAAAACTTTTCATTATTTTTTAACCACACATTTCTCATCAATATACTATTCAAAAATTCATTATTCTAAAAAAAAAAAAAAAAAAAAAAAAGAAAAAATTTATTTTAAAAAAAAAAAAAAAAAAAAAAAGGTCCGTAAAGACCATGTGAAATCATTCTATGTGCACACAGGGAATTATTTGTAATGCCTTCTCACCAATAATTGCATTCTTTAAAAATGAATTTGCTGTGTGTGAGTTGGATTATCGAAATTTGTCAAATGATAATCCAACTCACAATGTACTGACCAATGAAAGAAGTAATCAGTGGCAGACCACCTACCTATGGGTGGACATGTGTCCCTAGCAAAACTCGATGGAGAATTACCCATTTCTTGCATCAACAATGCTTCCTTGATGTGTTGACGTTTTTCTGAGATCTGAAATGGCTTTTCTTGCTGTTGTTTCTCTTATGCAAACTCTTCATCGGATCAACTTAGGAGACAAAAATTTTAATCCTTATGATATTAAGGAACGACCTACTCCAATAACTCTTCAAGTGAGAAAGGTCGATAAAATCCAAGAGTTGCTGGTAAAATCATCCCAAAATAGCAGTGAAGAAGTGAAGTCGTTGGAAATAAAAATCATATTTAGCCCCCTTTTGAGCCCATTATTTCTCATTACATTAAATTAAATTTTTATCCCTCCTACTTTAACCACATAATCTTCAATAAAATAATATTACACGTAAATAAAAAACGTTTCAACCATTCATTTTTGAAAAAAAATACTATTCATCTCATTATAATCTATAAATAATGGGACTCAAATGGCCCCTTAAATTGCTGTTATCTTTGGCACATCTATCTCATTATGGAAATACAATTAAATTGATGTTTTTAAATGACTGTCTTATTTTAGTTAGTAACTTCTGTGTTCATATATTCGACGAAACATAAATTCTAGAAAATAAGTTAATCATGTTGAGGGAGTTAGTGCTTGTTTGGTATGAATTTTGATAATTGATTTTTTGACTGTTAGGGATAAAATGGGTTCTATCTGTGAGAAAAGAATTAAAAAATGAAGGCTGAAATAATGAAATAACAGTCAAAAAATTAATTTTAATTGGATTAAAATCTCAACCAAACAAGCTCAAAATTTATCCTCAAAAAAATTGTAGAACCTTTTTCAATATATTTTCTTTCTAAACTTCCTTTGGGCTTATGATTCACTAAGGACACGCTTCGTACATCATATATAGAATTATGGTGAATTATTCTACTGCTGTGTTTGGTGTATATTGTATTAGAAAAATATACAAGCATTGAACAATAAAAAAATATTAAATTATTTTTAAATTATATAAATAACTACTTATGCATAAATGTACTCATATAAGTGACTATATTTCTTATACGTGCATTTTTTTTTATATTTATTTTAGTATTTCTTTTACTTATTAGCGTATTTTTCCTTATAAGAGATCTTTTTAGTTATAAGTTACTTTTTTAACTTATAAGTGAAATTTTACTTTTAGTTACATGCAAATTATTACCTATAAATGAATTTTTCACTTATAATTAATTTTTTTTTTTAGAATACATAAGGCTTTTTTTTAAATTAAAAATGAATCTACTATTCAAAGCAACGTTTATTATTTAAAAATATTTTTTTCTATTTTCAGTGAAGTTTTTAGTTTTTACTTACTGTTGAAATTTTTGCTGATGTTTTACTAATAAGTAAATTTTTATTCTTAGTTATTTTTAATAATAATATGTGAAATTTTTAGTTTTTATTTACTTATAAGTTAATTTACGTATTTTAGTG
>NW_019235664.1:0-2203 GCF_002742605.1 Olea europaea var. sylvestris
AACAAAAATCGCTCCGGGGGGCAATTTCTTCATTTTTATCGACTGTGTCGGAATTGGCTAAAATTTGACAGGTTGATCGGAAAACAAAAAATCGCGCCGTGGGCAATTTCGTCATTTTTCACGACTGTATAGGAATGGGCTAAAATTTGACAGGTTGATCGGAAACAAAAAACCGCGTCGGGGGCAATTTCGTCATTTTTCCCGACTGTGTAGGAATGGACTAAAATTTGACAGGTTGATCGGAAACAGAAATCGCGCAGGTGGCGATTTCGTCATTTTTCGCGACTGTGTCAGAATTGGCTAAAATTTGACAGGTTGATCGAAAACAAAAATCGCGCCGGGGGATTTTTCTTCATTTTTCCCGACTGTGTAGGAATGGACTAAAATTTGACAGGTTTATAGGGAATGAAAATCGCGCCGAGTGTAATTTCGTCGTTTTTCGCGACATTGTCGGAATTGGCAGAAATTTGACTTGTTGATCGGAAGCATAAACCGCGCCGGGGGCAATTTCGTCATTTTTCTCGACTGTGTCGGAATTGGCTGAAATTTGGCAGTTTGATCTGAAACAAAAATCGCGCCGGGGGCAATTTCATCATTTTTCTCGACTGTGTCGGAATGGGCTCAAATTTGACCGGTTGATCGGAAACAAAAATCACGCCGGGGTAATTTCGTCATTTTTCTCGACTGTGTCGGAATGGGCTCAAATTTGACCGGTTGATCGGCAACAAAAATTCTCGCCGGGGACAATTTCGTCATTTTTCGCGACTTTGTCGGAATTGACCGAAATTTGATAGGTTTATCGGGAACAAAAATCGCGCCGGGGGCAATTTCGTCATTTTTCGCGACTGCGTCGGAATTGGCTGAAATTTGACTTGTTGATTGGAAACAAAAACCGCGCCGGGGGCAATTTCGTCATTTTTCTCGACTACGTCGAAATTGGCTGAACTTTGGCTGTTTGATCTGAAATAAAAATCGCGCTAGAGGCAATTTCGTCATTTTTCTCGACTGTGTCGGAATGGGCTGAAATTTGGCCGGTTTATCGGGAACAAATATTGCGCCGGGTGTAATTTCGTCATTTTTCGCGACATTGTCGAAATTGACTAAAATTTGACTTGTTGATCGGAAACAAAAACCGCGCCGGGGGCAATTTCGTCATTTTTCTCGACTGTGTCGGAATTGGCTGTAATTTAGCGGTTTGATCTGAAATAAAAATCGCGCGAGGGGTAATTTCGTCATTTTTTTCGACCGTGTCGGATTTGGCTAAAATTTGATTGGTTGATCAGAAACAAAAATCGCGCCGAGGGCAATTTCGTCATTTTTCTCGACTGTGTCGGAATGGGCTCAAATTTGACAGGTTGATCGGGAACAAAAATAGAGCCGGGTGTCATTTCGTCATTTTTCACGACTGTGTCGGAATTGGCTAAAATTTGACTGGTTGATCGGAAACAGAAATAGCGACGTGGGCAATTTCGTCACTTTTCTCGACTGTGTCGGAATTGGCTGAAATTTGACAGGTTGATCGGAAAAAAAAATCGAGCCGGGGGCAATTTCTTCATTTTTCACGACAGTGTAGGAATGGGATCGAATTTGATAGGTTGATCGGAAACAAAAAATGCACCGGGGGCAATTTCGTCATTTTTCCCGACTGTGTAGGAATGGATTAAAATTTGACAGGTTTATCAGGAACGAAAATCGCGCCGGGTGTAATTTCGTCATTTTTCGCGACATTATCGGAATTGGCTGAAATTTGACTTGTTGATCGGAAACAAAAACCGCGCCGGGGGCAATTTCGTCATTTTTCTCGACTGCGTCGGAATTTGCTGAAATTTGGCAGTTTGATCGGAAATAAAAATCGCGCCGGCGGCAATTTCGTCATCTTTCTCGACTGTGTCGGAATGGGCTCAAATTGGACAGGTTGATCGGGAACGAAAATAGCACCGGGTGTAATTTCGTCATTTTCCGTGACTGTGTCGGAATTGGCTAAAATTTGACTGGTTGATCGGAAACAAAAATCGCGCCGGGGGCAATTTTGTCATTTTTATCGGCTGTGTCGGAATTGGCTGAAATTTACAGGTTGATCGGAAACAAAAACCGCGCCGGGGGCAATTTCGTCATTTTTTTCGACTGCGTCGGAATTTGCTGAAATTTGGCAGTTTGATCGGAAATAAAAATCGCGCCGGCGGCAATTTCGTCATTTTTCTCG
>NW_019235665.1:0-2203 GCF_002742605.1 Olea europaea var. sylvestris
TTTCGTCATTTTTCGCGACGGTGTCGGAATGGGCTAAAATTTGAATGACTGATCGGAAACAAAAATCCCACAGGGGGCAATTTAACCATTTTTCGCGACGGTGTCGGAATCGGCTAAAATTTGACAGATTGATCGGGAACAAAAATCGCGCCGGGGACAATTTCGTCATTTTTCGTGACGGTGTCGGAGTCGGCTAAAATTTAACCGATTGATCGAAACAAAAATCGCGCCGGGGGTAATTTCGTCATTTTTCGCGACGGTGTCGGAATGGGCTAAAATTTGACTGATTGATCGGAAACAAAAATCGCGCCGGGGGCAATTTCGTCATTTTTCGCGACGGTGTCGGAATCGGCTAAAATTTAACCGATTGATCGAAACAAAAATCGCGCCGGGGGTAATTTCGTCATTTTTCGCGACGGTGTCGGAATGGGCTAAAATTTGAATGACTGATCGGAAACAAAAATCCCACAGGGGGCAATTTAACCATTTTTCGCGACGGTGTCGGAATGGGCTAAAATTTGAATGACTGATCGGAAACAAAAATCCCACAGGGGGCAATTTCGTCATTTTTCGTGACGGTGTCGGAATCGGCTAAAATTTGACAGATTGATCGGAAACAAAAATCAAGCCGAGGACAATTTCCTTATTTTTCGCAACGGTGTCAGAATGGGCTTAAATTTGACTGATTGATCGGATACAAAAATCGCGCTGGGGGTAATTTCGTCATTTTTAGCGACGGTGTCGGAAAGGGCAAAAATTTGAAAGATTGATCGGAAACAAAAATCGCGCCGGGGGAAATTTCGTCATTTTTCGCGACGGTGTCGGAATTGGCTAAAATTTAACCGATTGATCGAAACAAAAATCGCGCCGGGGGTAATTTCGTCATTTTTCGCGACGGTGTCGGAATCGGCTAAAATTTAACCGATTGATCGATACAAAAATCGCGCCGGGGGCAATTTCGCCATTTTTCGCGACGGTGTCGGAATCGGCTAAAATTTGACAGATTGATCGGGAACAAAAATCGCGCCGGGGGCAATTTCGTCATTTTTCGTGACGGTGTCGGAATCGGCTAAAATTTAACCGATTGATCGATACAAAAATCGCGCCGGGGGCAATTTCGCCATTTTTCGCGACGGTGTCGGAATCGGCTAAAATTTGACAGATTGATCGGGAACAAAAATCGCGCCGGGGGCAATTTCGTCATTTTTCGCGACGGTGTCGGAATGGGCTAAAATTTGAATGACTGATCGGAAACAAAAATCCCACAGGGGGCAATTTCGTCATTTTTCGTGATGGTGTCGGAATCGGCTAAAAGTTGACAGATTGATCGGAAACAAAAATCGCATCGAGGACAATTTCCTTATTTTTCGCAACGGTGTCAGAATGGGCTTAAATTTGACTGATTGATCGGATACAAAAATCGCGCCGGGGGTAATTTCGTCATTTTTCGTGACGGTGTCGGAATCGGCTAAAAGTTGACAGATTGATCGGAAACAAAAATCGCGCCGGGGGTAATTTCGTCATTTTTCGTGACGGTGTCGGAATCGGCTAAAAGTTGACAGATTGATCGGAAACAAAAATCGCGCCGGGGGTAATTTCGTCATTTTTCGTGACGGTGTCGGAATCGGCTAAAAGTTGACAGATTGATCGGAAACAAAAATCGCGCCGGGGGTAATTTCGTCATTTTTCGTGACGGTGTCGGAATCGGCTAAAAGTTGACAGATTGATCGGAAACAAAAATCGCGCCGGGGGTAATTTCGTCATTTTTCGTGACGGTGTCGGAATCGGCTAAAAGTTGACAGATTGATCGGAAACAAAAATCGCGCCGGGGGTAATTTCGTCATTTTTCGTGACGGTGTCGGAATCGGCTAAAAGTTGACAGATTGATCGGAAACAAAAATCGCGCCGGGGGTAATTTCGTCATTTTTCGTGACGGTGTCGGAATCGGCTAAAAGTTGACAGATTGATCGGAAACAAAAATCGCGCCGGGGGTAATTTCGTCATTTTTCGCGACGGTGTCGGAATGGGCTAAAATTTGAATGACTGATCGGAAACAAAAATCCCACAGGGGGCAATTTTGTCATTTTTCGTGATGGTGTCGGAATCGGCTAAAATTTGATAGATTGATCGGAAACAAAAATCGCATCGAGGACAATTTCCTTATTTTTCGCAACGGTGTCAGAATGGGCTTAAATTTGACTGA
>NW_019235666.1:0-2203 GCF_002742605.1 Olea europaea var. sylvestris
TTTTATTGTTCTTTTATGAAAATCTTTGATTTTTTTTCAATTTATTTAAATAATATTTATATTCTTTAATCTTTTTGACGATATATTTAATTTGATCTGTTGTTTTTTGTAAATATATTTTTCAAATGTAATATTTGTGATTGTATGGTAATTAGAGTTCGGTTCCCTTGATTTTGTGAGATTATGCTTTCTTTTGTTATCTCTTGTTCAATGTTATAACATTTGAATTTTTGCAAGATGGAGTATCATTTAGATGCAGAGTTGAGACGAATGCCGGGGAAAGCTACTTGGAACAGTAGCTTTGAGAGTTTTACTGCTGTGTTGAAACTGCTCAATGATCAGTACGGAGATATGCTCGATGATCGGTCGCTCAAACTTATGGGTAACGAGTACACGGTGCCAGAATATATGCTCGAGTGGGTGATAGGACTGTCACCGAGTGTCGGGGGAAAATCATGGGAGGGTTGTATACATATGTACATTCCAGCGTGCATCAATAAACACTATGTTACGCTGGAGATCGTTTTTGCTGACTCGATTATATATGTGTACGACCCAAATCATTCGTGTTTGACACAAGGCCAGTTGGAGCAAAACTTGGAGTCCATGGCTGTAATTGTTCCTATGATGGCCAGAAGAGCGGGGATAAATGTACAGGACAGATTGCGGATCGTTCGGAACACGACGACAACTCGACAGTCTGTAAGCTAAGTGTTTGAACTTTGTTGTTTTCATCTTTCACATTTAATTTTTATTTACACAGTACTGAACTGATTCATTCTTGTTCTATTGCAGCGACGACTGCGGCATATTTGCCATTAAGTACGTTGAATTTTTAAGAATAGGACATAAGGTTGATGTAATCAATCAGTCGTGGATACAGAACTGGAGAAAGAAGCTAGCATGTGATTTGTTCGAATTTAATGCTGACCCGTAAATTTCATTTATATATATGTAACATTTCAATTGTAAATTTAATTATTTTTGTAATTATGAAATAATTGTAAATTTGTGTTCAATGTATATAACATTCAAATTGGAAATTTAATTATTTTTTGTTATTTTACACGTATACCGAGTATGGAACTATTTTTTACATATGAATCATTATAAATACCATTTATCAAGAATAAATATTGAATATAGAAGATTTATAAATAACAAATATTGAACAGTGTAAAGTAAAAGGAAATATTATTCATTTCACGTACCTGTCTTGTCGTCATTTAGGGGAATTTGGCTGGTACAAAATTGTCGAGTATGCCCTACGGCTCTGCACCGGCCACACCTACGCGGTCGAGGAAACTCTCCGGTAGATGGTATTCTAGATGTACTTGGACGTCCAGGACCACGCGGTTCAACTGCTGGTGGTAACAAATTATGAAATGGGAGAATGTGCTCGGGAACTTCCCACTCGGCTTCATTCGACAGAGGAAATATAGTCTCAGCATATGCTGTTCTCCAAGGCTCAGTCGTATAATACAAAGAGCATAACGTTCTCGCGGCAAAGTCTCGATACATGGCCACCGCAACTGCATGCTCACATGGAAAACTCTCCAATTGAAATCTCGTACAAGTGCATGTGTTATCAGTCAAGTCCACCATATATGCCGTATTACGTGCACATTGCAAGGAGAAGCAAAACTCATCTAGTGCTTCCACATTCAACTTCCTCGCAATCTCTGTCGCCTTAAACAGTTTCTCCTCCTGAGCTGGGGCCAGCACGCTAGTGCAACTCTGTGATGCCGCACGTCGGTCATGAAACTACTGTTATAGCTTGTTACGAATGTTCTCAGTTATTGCGAGAATTGATAACTCTCAATCCTTCTTAAACAATGCATTGAGAGACTCCGCGTTATTCGACATCATCATGTTGTATCGACGTTCTGGAAAGTATGACCGCGCCCAATGTTCGATCCCCATCTTCGTCAGATACTCCAACGCCGGTAATGATTTACTTCCTATCTCGAGCATGAACTTATTACACTCTTCAGCACTGTAAGCTTCGACTGCTCTCCTGAACAATGAAACGATGCCTGTGCCCCGATAACTAGTCTTCAAATTACCTTGTATATGGTACATGCAATACCCATCATATGCCTAGGGAAAAATTTCAGCGATACCGTTTATTATAGACTATCTCCGATCGGTTACAAAGGCAAGGTCTTCGACTTCCCTGATCACTTCCCTCAGTTTAGAAAAG
>NW_019235667.1:0-2203 GCF_002742605.1 Olea europaea var. sylvestris
TTTTGTTTCCGATCAACCCGTCAAATTTGAGCCCATTCCGACACCGTCGCGAAAAATGACAAATTGCCCCTGGCGCAGTTTTTATTCCGATCAACCTGTCAAATTTGAGCCCATTCCTACACCGTCGTGAAAAATGACGAAATTGCCCCTGGCACGATTTTTGTTACCGATCAACCCGTCAAATTTGCGCCCATTCCGACACCGTCGCGAAAAATCACAAATTGCCCCTGGCGCAGTTTTTATTCCGATCAACCTGTCAAATTTGAGCCCATTCCGACCCCGTCGCGAAAAATGACAACTTGCCCCTGGCGCAGTTTTTATTCCGATCAACCTGTCAAATTTGAGCCCATTCCGACACCGTCGCGAAAAATGACGAAATTGCCCCCGTCGCGATTTTTGTTTCCAGTCAACCCCTAAAATTTCAACCCATTCCGACACCATCGCGAAAAATGAAGAAATTTCCCCCGGCGCAATTTTTCCCGTCAACCTGCAGAATTTTCGCCCATTCCGACACCGTCGCGAAAAATGACGAAATTGCCCCTGGAGCGATTTTTGTTTCCGATCAACTTGTCAAATTTTAGCCCATTCGACTCCGTCGCGAAAAATGACAAAATTGCCCCTGGCACTGTTTTTGTTTCCGATCAACTTGTCAAATTTTAGCCCATTCGACTCCGTCGCGAAAAATGACAAAATTGCCCCTGGCACTGTTTTTGTTTCCGATCAACTTGTCAAATTTTAGCCCATTCGACTCCGTCGCGAAAAATGACAAAATTGCCCCTGGCACTGTTTTTGTTTCCGATCAACTTGTCAAATTTTAGCCCATTCGACTCCGTCGCGAAAAATGACAAAATTGCCCCTGGCACTGTTTTTGTTTCCGATCAACTTGTCAAATTTTAGCCCATTCGACTCCGTCGCGAAAAATGACAAAATTGCCCCTGGCACTGTTTTTGTTTCCGATCAACTTGTCAAATTTTAGCCCATTCGACTCCGTCGCGAAAAATGAAGAAATTTCCCCCTGCGCAATTTTCGTTTCCCATCAACCTGCAGAATTTTAGCCCATTCCGACACCGTCGCGAAAAATGACGATATTGCCCCTGGCGCGGTTTTTTTTTCGATCAACCTGTCAAATTTGAGCCCATTCCGACACCGTCGCGAAAAATGAAGAATTTCCCCCGGCGCAATTTTCGTTTCCCATCAACCAGCAGAATTTTAGCCCATTTCGACACCGTCGCGAAAAATGACGAAATTGCCCCTGGCGCGGTTTTTGTTTCCGATCAACCTGTCAAATTTTAGCCCATTCCGACACCGTCGAGAAAAATGACGAAATTGCCCCTGGCGCAGTTTTTGTTGCCGATCAACCTGTCAAATTTTAGCCAATTCCGACACCGTCGCGAAAAATGACGAAATTACCCTAGACACGATTTTTGTTCCCGATCAACATGTCAAATTTTAACCCATTCGACTACGTCGCAAAAAATGACTAAATTGCCCCTGGGGCGGTTTTTGTTTCTGATCAAACTGTCAAATTATAGCCCATTTCGATACCGTCGCGAAAAATGACGAAATTGTACCCGACGCGATTTTTGTTTCCGATCAACCGTCAAATTTTAGCCCATTCCGATACTGTCGCAAAAAATGACGAAATTGCCCCCGGCGTGATTTTTGTTTCCGATCAACCGGTCAAATTTTAACCCATTTCGACACCGTCGCGAAAAATGACGAAATTGTCCCCAGCATGGTTTTTGTTTTCGATCAACCTGTCAAATTTGAGCCCATTCCGACACCGTCGCGAAAATGAAGAAATTTTCCCCAGCGCAATTTTCGTTTCCCATCAACCTGCAGAATTTTAGCCCATTCCGACACCGTCGCGAAAAATGACGAAATTGCTCCTGGCACGGTTTTTGTTTCCGATCAACCTGTCAAATTTTAGCCCATTCGGACACCGTCGTGAAAAATGGCAAAATTGCCCCTGGCGCAGTTCTTATTTCCGATCAACCTGTCAAATTTTAGCCCATTCCGAAACCGTAGCGAAAAATGACGAAATTGCCTATAGCACGATTTTCGTTTCCGATCAACTTGTCAAATTTTAGCCCATTCCGACACCGTCGTGAAAAATGACAAAATTGCCCCTGGAGCGATTTTTGTTTCCGATCAACCTATCAAATTTCTGCCCATTCCGACACCGTCGCGAAAAATGAGGAAA
>NW_019235668.1:0-2202 GCF_002742605.1 Olea europaea var. sylvestris
AGTCACTTTATCGTAATTTTTACAGGAATGCAACATAAAATATGTAGAATTTCATCTATGTGTTATATAAATCGCAAATGATTTATCATGTAAGTCATACTCTGTACACAAACTGTTAAATACTTGTTTTCTTGCTGGTGACACAATAATAAAATTTATTTCTTATTTAATTTTATCTAAAGGGGAACTTATATGTTCTAATCCAATTTTTACAATCAAATTAATAATATGACATACACAACGTTGATGAAAAATAAAGTTTCAAATGTAGGGTTAAGATCATTAATAAATCCTTCGATAACACATTTGTTCACACTAGCATTATCAAAAGTAAAATTTTGAACCATATCTTGTATAACATATTCCTGTATGATATCTTTTAAAACCATGTATATGTTAGTGGCATTATGAAAATATTTTATACATTTGAATGCAATAATTATTTTATGTAAAAGCTATAGATGATCAATATAATGACTCGTAGCAGCAATATAATATTTTCTATTACCATCGGTCCATAAATTAAAGGTAAATAATATAACACTATTAAAAAGTTTTTAGATATTCAATAGCAACTTGATTTCTTTTCTTATATAATTTTTATAGTATCCGAACGAAGAGTATTTTTACAATAAGAAGAATACTTAGGTTAGAGAAAATTCTACATGAGCGGGGTAAAGTGTACCGAGTCTATTATCATAAGCGGTATCTTTGCTGTAGCCACATATGCAACCATTCCTTCACGTAAGATTCGTTGACCGGGTCGACTGATTTAAATTTAAAAAATTTCTATAAAGTCTCTCCTTTTTTTCTCATTGAATAGATTTGTTTCTATTGGCTTGGTTCCTGTGAATATATAAAAGTAGAAAGAGTAGAACAAGAATTGCTAAACACTAGTTCGGTCAGTTTTGGGTCAAGATCGACTGGTTTCACTTTGCAACTCCTTAATATGTGTCTATTCAAATGCATTGTGTTCGAACTTGGCTTCCAACTAAGTTCTTTGCCATAGTAATTGCAATATGCTTTCCAAATATCAACTCCATTTTGAATATCAATTTTTTTACGTGTCATATATTACCAACAATTCGAGGATTCTTTTTTCGACCTTTTAATTTCGAGTAATTCTTTCTCTTCAATATTCTCCAAATCAATTAGAACATTTTGAAATACATTGTAATCAGATGGAGTACTCGAGCTAACTTTAAACTGATTAAGCTTATTACTAGTAAAATCCATTTTTAACTAGTATAGTACAAAATAATGAATATTAGAGTGAAAGAAATTGAATATGAGAGTAAAGAAATGAAGTTGAAACTCGAATATATAATACTGCAAGTTAAAACCGAATGAAATAAATTGATCTGAAACTCAAAAATTTACCTCGTATTTATAGCAAAAAGAATCCATTTTTTTTCTCCAGATTTAAAATTCAAATTTCCCTCGCAAATTGTATTGTTAAAAAAAAAATGGCAGCTATATTAGCTGCCAGCTGCCTTAAGGCAGCAAGTTGTTGCTATTACAGGCGGCAGCTTTTGACCTTTCTTTTTAATTTTTTTATTTTTGGTAATTTCGGCTCGACTTGTCATGGGACATTTGTCATGCGCCAAAAATGGCTTGCGACATGAGTCCGCCCGTGTGGCTCGTCGAGCCACAATGGGCCGGCTCGGGCTTTTCCCAAGCTGAGTCACTGGTCACCCGAGCCAACAAGTCGATTTGATATACCTGAATAGGTTTCGAACTTTGAAATCTTCATTTTTGGATGCCACTATTTTGACGTTCAAGGGTGCAAATCAAGGTTTTCAATATAGAAACTAGCCATTTCGATATTGGGTCAAGATACAAAACTTGGAAGAGTAGGAGTCAACCTTAGTTTAATGCTTAGGGTGGAATCTTATATACAACTCACTAAATAGTTAATAAAGAATTTTTATCTTTAAAATCCATTAAAAGGAGTACTGCAAGAGAAATCAGAGAAAAATATCGAATCTTCAGATGCTCCAACATGTTGTGGAGCCTTCGACGCTGAGAGGGTCTTTTGGCTTCCTTAGAGCCATGTGAAGCTTAACGTAGTTCCTCTTGGTACTCGATTTGCAATGATTTCTTGTGTTTTAGGACGATTTTTAGAAAATGATCCTGGTAATGATGATGATTTTTTTTACGAATCAATTTTAATTTTTTTTTCTCCATTTCTACATCATGAAT
>NW_019235669.1:0-1886 GCF_002742605.1 Olea europaea var. sylvestris
AATGACGAAATTACCCCCGGCGCGATTTTTGTTGTCCATCAATCTGTCAAATTTGAGCCAATTTCGACACCGTCGCGAAAAATTACGAAATTGCGCCGGGCGCGATTTTTGTTTCCTATCAATCAGTCAACTTTTAGCCGATTCCGACACTGTCACGAAAAATGACGAATTTGCCCCTGCGCGATTTTAGTTTCCCATCAATCATTCAAATTTTAGCTGATTTCGACACTGTCGCGAAAAATGACGAAATTGCCACCGGCGCGATTTTTGTTTCCGATCAATATGTCAAATTTTTGCTCATTCCAACACCTTCGAAAAAATGACGAAGTCGCCCCGCGCGATTTTTGTTTTCCATCAATCAGTCAAATTTTAGCCGATTCCGACACCGTCACGAAAAATGACAAAATTGCCCCCGGCGCGATTTTTGTTTCCCATCAATCAGTCAACTTTTAGCCGATTCCGACACCGTCACGAAAAATGACGAATTTGCCCCTGCGTGATTTTTGATTCCCATCCATCGGTCAAATTTTAGCCGATTTCGACACCTTCGCGAAAAATGACGAAATTGCCCACGGCGCGATTTTTGTTTCCCATCATTCAGTCAAATTTTAGCCGATTCCGACACCGTCACGAAAAATGACGAAATTGCCCCTGCGCGATTTTTGATTCCCAACAATCAGTCAAATTTTAGCCGATTTCGACACCGTCGCGAAAAATTACGAAATCGCCCCCGACGCGATTTTTGTTTCCCATCAATCAGTCAGATTTTAGCCGATTTCGACACCGTCGCGAAAAATGACGAAATTACCCTTGCGAGATTTTAGTTTCCCATCAATCAGTCAAATTTTAGCCGATTCCGACACCCTCCCGAAAAATGACGAAATCGCCCTTCGCGATTTTTGATTCCCATCCATCGGTCAGATTTTAGCCGATTTCGACACCGTCACGAAAAATGACGAAATTGCCCCTGCGCGATTTTAGTTACCCATCAATCATTCAAATTTTAGCTGATTTCGACACTGTCGCGAAAAATGACGAAATTGCCACCGGCGCGATTTTTGTTTCCGATCAATATGTCAAATTTTTGCTCATTCCAACACCTTCGAAAAAATGACGAAATCGCCCCGCGCGATTTTTGTTTCCCATCAATCAGTCAAATTTTAGCCGATTCCGACACCGTCGCGTAAAATGACTAAATTGCCCCCGGCGCGATTTTTGTTTCCCATCAATCAGTCAACTTTTAGCCGATTCCGACACCGTCACGAAAAATGACGAATTTGCCCCTGCGTGATTTTTGATTCCCATCCATCGGTCAAATTTTAGCCGATTCCAACACCCTCCCGAAAAATTACGAAATTGCCCTTCGCGATTTTTGATTCCCATCCATCGGTCAGATTTTAGCCGATTTCGACACCGTCGCGAAAAATGACGAAATTACCCCTGCGAGATTTTAGTTTCCCATCAATCAGTCAAATTTTAGCCGATTCCGACACCGTCGCGTAAAATGACTAAATTGCCCCCGGCGCGATTTTTGTTTCCCATCAATCAGTCAAATTTTAGCCGATTTCGACACCGTCGCGAAAAATGACGAAATTACCCCTGCGAGATTTTAGTTTCCCATCAATCAGTCAAATTTTAGCCGATTCCAACACCCTCCCGAAAAATTACGAAATTGCCCTTCGCGATTTTTGATTCCCATCCATCGGTCAGATTTTAGCCGATTTCGACACCGTCGCGAAAAATTACGAAATCGCCCCTGGCGCGATTTTTGTTTCCCATCAATCAGTCAAATTTTAGCCGATTTCGACACCGTCGCGAAAAATTACGAAATCGCCCCCGACGCGATTTTTGTTTCCCATCAATCAGTCAAATTTTAGCCGATTTCG
>NW_019235669.1:1994-2202 GCF_002742605.1 Olea europaea var. sylvestris
TTTTAGCCGATTCCAACACCTCCCCGAAAAATTACGAAATTGCCCTTCGCGATTTTTGATTCCCATCCATCGGTCAGATTTTAGCCGATTTCGACACCGTCGTGAAAAATTACGAAATCGCCCCTGGCGCGATTTTTGTTTCCCATCAATCGGTCAAATTTTAGCCGATTCCGACACCGTCCCGAAAAATGACGAAATTGCCCCTGCG
>NW_019235670.1:0-2202 GCF_002742605.1 Olea europaea var. sylvestris
TTGGAAATGTAGCTACCCTTTTGGATTGAACTCACCACTTCGTCGTGACGTATGACGAATTTTGGCCACTTTTTGAAAGAATTCGCACTTTTATACTTGGAGGGCCTGGATAGTCTGCGTACGAAGAATTGAGCATAACTTTTGCACACGGTGTCCATTTTGGCCCCATAAGTACTTTTTGGAAATGTAGCGACCCTTTTGGATTGAACTCACAACTTCGTCATGACGTATGAGGGATTTCGGCCATTTTTTGAAAGGACGAGCACTTCTGTATTTGGAACGCTCGGATAGTCGGCGTACGAAGAATTGAGTGTACCTTTTGCACACGGTGTCCATTTTGGGCCCGTAAGTACCATTTGGAAATGTAGCGACCCTTTTGGATTGAACTCACTACTTCGTCGTGACGTATGCGGGATTTTGGCCATTTTTGGGAAGATTGAGCAGTTTTATGTTTGGAAGGCTTGGATAGTCGGCGTACGAAGAATTGGGCGTAACTTTTGCACACGGTGTCCGTTTTGGGCCCAAAAGTACTTTTTGGAAATGTAGCGACCGTTTTGGATTGAACTCACTACTTCGTCGTGACGTATGCGGGATTTTGGCCATTTTTGGAAAGATTGAGCAGTTTTATGTTTGGAAGGCTTGGATACTCGGCGTACGAAGAATTGGGCGTAACTTTTGCACACGGAGTCCGTTTTGGGCCCATAAGTACTTTTTGGAAATGTAACGACCCTTTTTGATTGAACTCAAAACTTCGTCGTGACATATGAGGGATTTCGGTCATTTTTCGTAAGAACGAGCACTTCTATATTTGGAATGCTCCGACAGTCGGCGTACGAAGAATTGAGCGTAACTTTTGCAAGAGGTGTCCGTTTAGGGCCCATAAGTACTTTTTCGGAATGTAGCGACCCTTTTGGATTGAACTCACGACTTCGTCATGACGTATGACGGATTTCGGCCATTTTTCGAAAGAACGAGCACTTCTATATTTGGAATGCTCGGATAGTCGGCGTACGAAGAATTGAGCATAACTTTTGCACACGGTGTCCGTTTTGGGCCCAAAAGTACTTTTTGGAAATGTAGCGACCTTTTTGGATTGAACTCACCACTTCGTCGTGACGTATGATGGATTTCGGCCATTTTGTGAAAGAATTAGCACTTTTACACTTGGAGGGCCTGGATAGTCAGCGTACGAAGAATTGAGCGTAACTTTTGCACACGGTGTCCGTTTTGGCCCCATAAGTACTTCTTGTAAATGTAGGGACCCTTTTGGATTGAACTCACAACTTCGTCGTGACATATGAAGGATTTCAGTCATTTTTCGAAAGAACGAGCACTTCTATATTTGGAACGCTCGGATAGTCGGCGTACAAGGAATTGAGCGTAACTTTTGCAAAAGGTGTCCGTTTCGTGCCCATAAGTACTTTTTGGAAATCTAGCGACCCTTTTTGATCAATATCACAACTTCGTCGTGACATATGAGGGATTTCGGCCATTTCTCAAAAGAATGAGCACTTCTATATTTGGAACGCTCGGATAGTCGGCGTACGAAGAATTGAGCGTAACCTTTGCAAGAGGTGTCCGTTTCGTGCCCATAAGTACTTTTTGGAAATCTAGCGACCCTTTTTGATCAATATCACAACTTCGTCGTGACATATGAGGGATTTCAGCCATTTTTCGAAAGAACGAGCACTTCTATATTTGGAACGCTCGGATAGTCGGCGTACAAGGAATTGAGCGTAACCTTTGCAAGAGGTGTCCGTTTCGTGCCCATAAGTACTTTTTGGAAATCTAGCGACCCTTTTGGATTGAACTCACTATTTCGTCGTGACGTATGAGGGATTTTGGCCATTTTTGGAAAGATTGAGCAGTTTTATGTTTGGAAGGCTTGGATAGTCGGCGTACAAAGAATTGGGCGTAACTTTTGCACACGATGTCAGTTTTGGGCCCATAAGTGCTTTTTGGAAATGTAGCTACCCTTTTGGATTGAACTCACCACTTCATCGTGACGTATGAAGGATTTCGGCCATTTTTTGAAAGAATTAGCACTTTCATACTTAGAAGGCTTGGATAGTCGGCGTACAAAGAATTGAGCGTACCTTTTGCACACGGTGACCATTTCGGGCCCATAAGTACCATTTGGAAATGTAGCGACCCTTTTGGATTGAACTCACTACTTCGTCGTAACGTATGAGGGATTTTGGC
>NW_019235671.1:0-2202 GCF_002742605.1 Olea europaea var. sylvestris
GAAAAAGTGCTGGACAGAAAATTAACAAAGCAAAACTGAATAGGGCCAATTTTGTCATTTGTCACAAGGTGTCAGAATGGGCCCAAATTTGGAAGGTTGATAGGAAACGGCCCGCGAAATTGGACTCGGGGTACAGACCTGAGATCACGGGATTTTAACCAAATTCTTTCGTTTGGGCCTCCGAATAATTTATTTTCGCACTAATTATATCAGGATGAAGAAGTTTTCGACAGAAAATTAACAAAGCGAAACCACACCACGGCAATTTTGTCATTTGTCACGACGTTGTCAGAATGGGCCGAAATTTGGCAGGTTGATTAGAAATGGCCTGCGAAGTTGGACTCAGGGCTCAGACCCGGGATCACGGGATTTTAGCCAAATTCCTTGGTTTGGGCCTCCAAATAATTAATTTCCTTATTAATTATGTCAGGTTGAAGAAGTGCTGGACAGAAAATTAACAAAGTAAAACCGCATTAGGGAAAATTTTGTCATTTGTCGCGACGGTGTCGGAATGGGCCGAATTTTCGCAGGTTGATTGGAAACGACCCGCGAAATTAGACTCGAGGCACAGATCCGGGATAACGATATTTTAGCCAAATTCCTTCGTTTGGGCCTCCAAATAATTAATTTCCGTATTAATTATGTCAGGTTGAAGTAGTGCAGGACAGAAAATTAACAAAGAAAAATCGCACCAGGGGCAATTTTGTCATTTGTCGTGAAGGTGTCGGAATTGGCCGAAGTTTAGCAGGCTGAATGGAAACAGCCCGTGAAATTGGACTCGGTAAACAAACCCAGGATCACGGGATTTTAGCCAAATTCCTTCGTTTTGGCCTCCGAATAATTAATTTTCGTATTAATTATGTCAGTTTGAAGAAGTGCTGGATAGAAAATTAACAAAGCAAAATCGCACCAGGGGCAATTTTGTGATTTGTCACGACGGTGTCAGAATGGGCCGAAATTTGGCAGGTTGATTGGAAACGGCCCGCAAAATTGGACTCGGGGCTTAGACCCAACCTCACGGGATTTTAGCCAAATTCCTTCGTTTGGGCCTCCGAATAATTAATTTCCGTATTAATTATGTCAGGTTGAAGTAGTGCAGGACAGAAAATTAACATAGAAAAATTGCACCAGGGGCAATTTTGTCATTTGTCGCGAAGGTGTTGGAATTGGCCGAAGTTTAGCAGGTTGATTAGAAACGGCCCACGAAATTGGACTCGGGGCACAGACTCGGGAACACGGGTTTTTAGCCAAAATCCTTTTTGTTTGGGCCTCCGAATAATTAATTTTCGTATTAATTATGTGAGGTTGAAGAAGTGCTGGACAGAAAATTAACAAAGCAAAATCGCACCAGGTGCAATTTTGTCGTTTGTCGTGACAGTGTGGAAATGGGATGAAATTTTGCAGGTTGATTGGAAACGGCCCGTGAAATTGGACTCGGGCACAGACTCGGGATCACGGGATTTTAGCCAAATTCCTTCATTTGGGGCTCTGAATAATTAATTTCCGTATTAATTATGTCAGGTTGAAGAAGTGCTGGAAAGAAAATTAACAAAGAAAAACCGCACCAGGGGCTATTTTGTCATTTGTCGCGACGGTGGAGGAATGTGCCGAAATTTGGCTGGTCGATTGTAAATGGCCTGCGAAATATGACTCATGGCACAGAACCGGGATCACGGGATTTTAACCAAATTCCTTCGTTTGGGCTTCCAAATAATTAATTTCCGTATTAATTATGTCAAATTGAAAAAGTGCTGGACAGAAAATTAACAAAGCAAAACTAAATAGGGCCAATTTTGTCATTTGTCACGACGATGTCGGAATGGGCCGAAATTTGGTAGGTTGATTGGAAACGGCCCACGAAATTGGACTCAGGGTACAGACCCGAGATCACGAGATTTTAACCAAATTCTTTCGTTTGGGCCTCCGAATAATTTATTTCCGTACTAATTATATCAGGATGAAGAAGTTTTGGACAAAAAATTAACAAAGCGAAACCACACCAGGGCAATTTTGTCATTTGTCACGACGCTGTCGGAATGGGCCGAAATTTGGCAGGTTGATTGGAAACGGCCTCCGAAATTGGACTCGGGGCTCAGACTCGGGATCACGGGATTTTAGTCAAATTCCTTGGTTTGGGCCTCCAAATAATTAATTTCCTTATTAATTATGTCAGGTTGAAGAAGTGCTGGACAGAAAATTAAC
>NW_019235672.1:0-2202 GCF_002742605.1 Olea europaea var. sylvestris
TGTCGGTTATATGATTTTAGGGACCTGAGGTGAATTTCATAAAAAACTATAGTATGCAAGCAAAATCTATAATGAAAAATCCAAGAGCCAAATCAAAACTCGGTCCGATTATACTATATTAACCGTTTAACTATTAATTGACCAAACCACCAAAAAATTAAGAACGCTCACAATTTTCGGACCGGTTTCAAAAACCATTTTTCTTTTAAAAAAAATATATTATATAATAAAGGTTATCTTAGAGATGGCAACACATTTACCAATTTTTCAACCCTATGGATCTCTTTTATATCTATTTCTTGAGTTGCATAACCCATAAAATTTTCAATTTGGATTAACTAAATTCAATAAACCACTTTCAATGTGGGATTGACAATCTTTAATAAAGAACACTTGTTATTATTTATCGCCACAAGGTGACTACAAAATTCAATTACTCAATGTTTCTGGTGATGTAGTTGATTGGAGATAAGGTATAATTAACAAAATTTCTTAAATAAAATAAGTATTTGGGATGTATTCAAATATTGTAGCACTTTAATTGCTCTCGTTGCTTCACTTGGTATCTATGCTTATGAATGCATTGACGTGCATGAATATGTCATGAAAAACATTAATAACATAAAACGTAATAATCAAGTATTATGATCACGTAATAACAGGTTTTTGTAACATATTTAAACATTCACTAATGTAACGTGTGCACGAAGATTACGGGAGGTTCATTTACTTGGAATCCTTAAAAAATTTATTTTAGAGTGAAAAGTGGCGATGTCCTTAGCCGCCCATAAAATCTACATGTCGATAATCCAAAGTCGTTATCATACATTTAAAAATTTCAGCGATATTCATTTTTGACAATTAATTCTCATTCTATCGATATAAAATAATCATTCTCACTATAGAACCGAACATGTAAAATAAAAAAAGTGCTCGAAATCGCAAGGAGATATTGAAGTGGAGCTTATGACAAAATCACCAGACTCATAAAAGTGCTACCTATATATTATTATTATTATTATTACGTTTTATTTTTCCGCGCTATGGAAGGGATGTCAATCTAAAGGCAAAGGCAAAATAAATAATTCAATAATATGAACTCATAAGGTACTGAATCCAATAAATTATGCGAATTATGAATATTCATAGTTGAAACTAAACTTTTAATGAAGAGACAAAGTGTCCCTTTCTGTTTTCTTTTCTCGATAAGGCAATTAACTTCAAAATTTCATAACCCAAACTAAGAGAAAACTGAAAATTGGGTGCAAATTAAGGGTAATTAGCACAAAACGTTCTTATTTTTCATGATTTTTGTGAAAAACATCCCTATCTTTCATTTTTTGACGCCTTTCATCCCTACCTTTACATTTTCTTGTACAAAACATCATTTTCATAATTTTTTTCAATTAAAAGCTATAAAATGACTAATGTACCATTCTATTTAAATAAAAAAATAAAGCACTAGTTGCAATCATAGCCCCAATTTTTAAAAAAATTTAAAAGAGTCCCAAATAAAAGAATAAAAAAGTGATGGTGATGGAAGAGGAAGAGGAGGAGGAGGAGGAGGTGGTGGTGGTGGAAAACCCCATAACACCACAAATTATAAGCACTGTTTCTTTACTTTTCTAAGCACTAAACCTTTACATGGACACAGCAATGGCAGTATCTTTATCTAAGCACTGTTTCTTTACTTTTCCATCCAAGCTCTCGAATTTCTCTCCGAATTTCATCACTACTTTCTCTTCCATTATCGCTAAGCGCCATTTCAATCTATTTGCTTTATGCCCATCTTGTAATTGCCATAATTCCCGCTATGGAAATGGGATTTGTGGAGTATCCAACGCGAATCTCTCTGCCGTGGCAACCAATTTTACTGAAACAACCACTAGTTCGGGCGAAGAAGTAAGATATGGTGAAGCCAAACTAAGACAAAAATTAAAATTGGGTGCAAACAAATAATAAAATTACCGAGAAATGCAATTCATGATTTTCGATCAAAGAGAACGCTTTGATTACAAATAAACAACACTTTATTTATATTCTCATATGAATAAAACTTTCACTCATTTAACCATTCATTTGGAGAATAAATGTGTATATTTTAATTACTCGAAACACAAGAAACCAATAGTAATTAAATTGAATTTATACTTAATGGATTTGCATTAATCATTAAATTATATGATGGGTGGGGCACACATT
>NW_019235673.1:0-2202 GCF_002742605.1 Olea europaea var. sylvestris
TTGAGAGTTGATCGAACTTCCGCTCGTAGTCTGTTAGGGACATATTACCCTACTTGAGTTGAAGGAACTCATTCTCCTTGAAATCCCTTAGAGATTGAGGAAAATATTTGTCCATCACTTTCTCCTTGAATTGTTCCCAAGTTATCGCCAATTGCTGCTCCGGAGTCCTAGTTCGGGACATCGAATCCCACCAATGACTTGCATCACCGGTAAACATAAACTCCGCACATTGAGCCCTTTAGGCATCAGTGTAGTCTATGAGCCAAAAAATTCGTTTTAGCTTACAAAGCCATTCCTCAACTACTAGTGGACCAGATGCTCCATCAAAGGTAGGGATTTATGCCTTAAAAAAATTTAATAATTAATTAATTTTTTAATAAATGAGTAAGCTCTACTTATTTCACTCTTGGTCTTCCTCTAGATCCTCCTCTGGGTTTTCCTCTTCTTCAGAGGAGTCTTCTGTCTCAGGCCCTGACTCTAGGTCCATCTCAACCTGTGGCTCAGGTTCATGCTCAAGATCATTCTCTAAGTCCAACCCAAAGTCATCCTCATGCTCCCATTTTTGGGATCGTCCTCCTGGTCTGATTCAAACTGAGGTTCGGGCTCGAGCTCGAGCTCAACCTCATTATTGGGCTTAATTACTATCTCCGGTTGGGGTTCTAAACTCTCACTTCATCCGTCTAGAAAGGTCTGACAATATATTCCAAATTCAATCTTATTTGGGTGATCTGGATGGTTACCCTCTAGCATCTCATCCCTAACAATGACTCCCATGTTTCCCCACTGAGGTGGAAGTGAATGTATAAGATTATTCACAGCCTTGATATGCATGATCTCCAGTCCCGCATCTACAGTTACCATACGTCTCTCGTAGATATCATGTACATGTTCAACAAGTGGACGAGACGGGTCAATCACATAGTTCTCATAGGACTAGATGATGGCCCTACGGTTCAACACAGCTATACAAACTGTGACCTTTCTAACGGTCTGATAAGTTCTAGCCATATCTATCACATAAGTTTTCAATTATGTTTTATCTTCATTAGTGATATCAACTTATACATTATGCTCTTGAGGTTCTAATATGATGGCCAATCATCATTTCTTCACGTATATTTAAACAAAATATAATGTACATAGCATATTTCATTCAAAACATCATAAGCATTTTTCATAGATTAAAGCTTAAATGATTAAAAAAAATCATGCTCGAAAAAAATAATGTGGAACATAATATTTTATTCCATACCTTGGGTTCATCGGATGAGGTCAACTGATAGACGCAAGATGCCATGGAGTACCTTAAATGTTTCATTCTTTTTCATCTCATAAATAAAATACACTAAGTCTATAGAATCGACTAAACTCGTGCTCTGATACCACGCTACAACACCCCGACCCGCATGGACGCAAACGTCACTCAACCATTGTACCTTAGCCGTAAAGTTAGTTCAATATATTTTTACTAGAAGGTATAAAGATTTAATTTTAGAATTTAATCAAAGAATTTTTTTTTAAAAAAAATAATAATTCAATTCTAAAAGAAAACAATTTCAAAAAAATGTTTTTAGTATGGGTTCCATGCATGTAACGACTATTGACGTGAAATTTTGGCAAAACTTAAACATAGTTTATTCATAACGAGTGTTCGTAAAATAGATCCACTCAATATTCATGGGAATCAAATTTAAAGAAAGTGTAAACATCTCAAAATCAATTAAAGATGTAAATCACCGGCTTCTCCATGACATGTTGCATCATCCTTTACCATCATCTACGCCCCCAAGGAAAATCCATTCAACCGGTAGGAAGGGAATTAACCCATGAGTTTGAAACTCAATAGATATCATTGGTGCAATTCGTTATCAAATTAGAAATTCTGAACTATAGATTCATATCGTCGCACGTAGATGGATTTTCGACAAAATCCAATTACTATAGCATTATCATAACACGTAGAGCCGGAGAATAATCATTCAAACTATTGTAGTGCCAAAGCACCGTACCCGAAGGTACCATTTCATTCAAACATTTATCAAAAAACTAGATTTGAAAATGAATGAACACTTGCACCTCTACCTACGTTGAATTTTCTTGAATAAAAGAACAAAATGTATAGAAAACCTTTCTTCTTCTCACCCTTGTTATTCCTTAAGCTTAACTTGATATGAAATATATTTTTTTGAGAGAAAATGAGAT
>NW_019235674.1:0-2202 GCF_002742605.1 Olea europaea var. sylvestris
ACCAAAATTTTCCGAATTTTATTTAAATTAGACAAGTAAAATTGGTCTCCTTGGCCCTTTTCACATATGGCTATGAACGACCATATATTACTCTGGTCATGCCGGGCTAGGTACTATTTAAAATTTATTGACCAAGATTTTTTGTAGATCTTGTTTTTTTTTTCTGAAATTTTTTTTACTTTTCAGAAAAAAAAAACCCAATATTAAAATGCATTTATGTAGCTACTTAAACCTTACATTAGATTGCAACATTATTAATCAAGATGCCCCAATCAAACCTTACTATGGGGATCATTTGTTTTTCACAAGTGTACGTAAATAAGTAGGATATTGTTTTCACGAAGACTGTATTCAATTTAGGATTAATCAATTCTAACTCTGATCGAATAACAAATTATGTTTGAAGAGTTTATACTAATTAAACTTATTAATCAAGTGAGTAGATTATGATGCTTTTGAAAATTGAGATTGGATGATTACTAAGACCTTGAATTCCCCTTATTAATCTGTTTTTATATAATTCAATAACAAGACGATATGTGTACACTCTTATTAATCATTGTTATTAAGTTAATTAAAAGTATCTCTCGATGTCAATTAAATCTTTTATCTCATGTGACATTTCCTATAACTCTATGAAAGATAAGAACACGAAATTATGAATTAAAAATATTTGAACATCTACAGAAATCATAAAAAGGAAAATATTATATCTCTATTCCTTATCGAACTTTATAGTGATTGTTATAAAGTGTTATCTATCCAATTGTCTCTCTTGAGGATTAATAAAATTCACAATCAATCCAATTAATAATTAAGTAATTAAAAAAGGCATTAAATCCTATAATAATCATCTAAAAATAAACACATATTGAATGTCAAATTAATATTAAAAACTTAATAATAAGGGTTCATCAGTATTTTTGTAATTAAAAGCATAGCCTGACATTATAAAATCATAAGAAAATATTTTTAATTGGAAGATTATAACCTGGATTATGGATAAACTGAAATTAAAAAGATGAATCCAGAAATCGTGAATTTTTTCAATGGTTTCTTGATGAATCTATAATTGTTTCTTCTCTTTTTTGTTCGTTGATCAAGATTGTATAGAAATTTAAAAAATAAAATTGAATATAGCGAAATTTAAAATTTAATCTGTAAGCACACAAAAGGTGCACGCATACATACGGTAAAGAGAAAACTTTAATTCATAGAGAAAACTTTAACTGTGACTTTCGATTTTGACAGTTTGAATTGTCATCCCTAGTGATAGTGCCCAAGAGCTTGTTGTAATTTTTTTGCAAATATGCAATTTGGTACCCAAATTTGATTCTTGATTCTACCAAGTCATTTTCTCTTGCAATTTCATTCACTTAACATCTAATTGCATCCAATTGAACCCGTGATATCTTCAACCTTCAATTTGTTGTCCGAATCAATTATTAGAAAGTTACAATTAGGTCTCCGAACTTTGAATTTCACCATTTTACAAAGAGCACGTGATAAGTCTCGCAACAATAATAAAAAGTTTAAAACCAATTTCCTTTGCATATTACACTATTTCTCCCAACCTTTGAGCACTATCCTTTTTGTGTTCATTTGTGACCCAACCTTTGAGAAATTATCGTAGAGTTAGCTGCTGATGATGGTTTTCATTCATTTAAATCGTTATAGCATACCTGAATACGGGTTGAGATTTCACCCTACCCAAAATGTCAGTCCGGTTATCTGTTTGATCCTAAACCTGACCCGACGGACCCATGTATACACGTAATTGTGATTCAAATTGGGCATGGTTGCCCAGACTCACGTCATTATATTACGGGATTTTGCATGTTTGAATTCACCAATTTCTTGGAAGTTTAGTAAACAACAATTGGTTTCTCATTCTTGAAATAGAAGCATAATACAGAGCCATGGCTACATCATGTTGTAAAATCAGTTGGCGACTTATGATTTTGATGTCACTGTGAAAAAATAGGATGAGGAAAGATAAGGTACTTCAATGAATTTGGCAAGGGTTGGGAAGAATAAAGTGGAGCTTTTGCTACTGAGAAATTTTCGTTCAAATTACAAACTTCAATGTTCAACTTCAAAATGTTAGAAAAATCTACAATTTGAGATCTTGGCCACTAGAACAAGGAGTGGCCTACACTCAGTGATCATGACTGCTACTATTTTGATCGAAAAATCAATAAA
>NW_019235675.1:0-2202 GCF_002742605.1 Olea europaea var. sylvestris
AATCAAAAACAACTTTTCATTGGCTCGATTCCAATCGAATTAGTATAGCGATTCGCCAAAAAAGAACAAGCCCGAAGTTATCATGAAATCAAAACCCACTTTTAATTGGGTCGATTCCAATCGAATTAGACAAGCAATTCACCAAAAATGAACAAACTCAAAGTTATCATGAAATCAAAAACCACTTTTCATTCGCTCGATTCCAATCGAATTAGACAAGCCATTAGCCAAAAAAAAACCCGATGTTATCATAAAATCAAAAACCACTTTTCATTGGCTCGATTCCAATCGAATTAGACAAGCAATTCGCAAAAAAATGAACAAACATGAAGTCATCATGAAATCAAAAATCACTTTTCATTGGCTCGATACCAATCGAATTAGGCTAGCAATTCGCCCAAAACGAAAAAGCCCGAAATTATCATGAAATCAAATACTACTTCTCATTGGCTCGATTCCAATCGAATAAGACTAGCAATTCGCAAAAAACGAACAAAGCCGAAGTCATCATGAAATCAAAAACCACTTTTCTCTAGCAAGATTCCAATCGAATTAGACTAGCAATTCGCCAAAAACAAACAAACCCGAAGTTATCATGAAATTAGAAACCACTTTTCATTGGCTCGATTCTAATCGAATTAGACTAGCTATTAGCCAAAAACAAACAAACTCGAAGTAATCATGAAATCAAAAACCACTTTTCATCGGCTCAATTCCAATTGAATTAGACTAGCAACTCACCAAAAAAGAACAAGCCCGAAGTTATCATGAAATCAAAACCCACTTTTAATAGGGTCGATTCAAATCGAATTAGAAAAGCAATTTACCAAAAAAGAACAACCCCGAAGTTATCATGAAATCAGAAACCACCATTCATTGGCTCGATTCCCATCGAATTATACTAGCTATTAGCCAAAAACATACAAGCCCGAAGTTATAATGAAATAAAAAACAACTTTTCATTGGCTCGATTCCAATCGAGTTAGACTACCAATTCGTAAAAAACTAACAAACACAAAGTCATCATGAAATCAAAAACCACTTTTCTTTGGCTCGATTCCAATCAACTTAGACTAGCAATTCGCCAAAAACAAACAAACCCAAAACTATCTTGAAATCAAAAAACACTTCTCATTGGCTCGATTCCAATCGAATTAGACTCATAATTCACCAAAAAAGAACAAACCAGAAGTCATCATGAAATCAAAACGCACTTCAAATTGAGTCGATTCCAATCGAATTAGACTAGCAATTCACCAAAAATTAACAAACCCGAAGTTATCATGAAATCAAAACCCACTTCAAATTGAGTCGATTCCAATCGAATTAGACTAGTAATTCGCTAAATATTAAAAAGCCCCAAGTTATCATGAAATCAAAAACCACTTTTCATTGGCCCGATTCCAATCGAATTAGACTAGCAATTCGTCGAAACGAACAAACACGAAGTTATCATGAAATCAAAACCAAGTTTTCATTGGTTCGAATCCAATCGTATTAGACTGGCAATACACTAAAAAAGAATGAACCCGAAGTTATCATGAAATCAAAGCCCACTTTTAATTAGGTCGATTCCAATCGAATTAGACTAGCAATTCGCCAAAAATGAACAAACCCAAAGTTATCACGAAATCAAAAACCACATTTCATTGGCTCGATTCCAGTCGAATTCGACTAGCTATTAGCCAAAATAAAAAAAAAACCCGAAGTAATCATGAAATCAAAAACTACTTTTCATTGGCTAGATTCCAATAGAATTAGACTAGCAATTCGCAAAAAATGAACAAACCCGTAGTCATCATGAAATCAAAATCCGCTTTTCCTTTGGCTCGATTCCAATCGAATTAGACTAGCAATTCGCTAAAAATGAACCAGCCCGAAAATATCACGAAATCGAAAATCACTTCTCATTGGCTCGATTCCAATCGAATTAGACAAGCAATTCACCAAAAAAGAACAAACCCGGAGTTATCATGAAATCATAACCCACTTTTAATTGGGTCGATTCCAATCGAATTAGACTAGCAATTCGTAAAAAATGAACAAACCCCAAATTATCATGAAATCAAAAATCACTTTTCATTGGCTCGATTCCAATCGAATTAGACTAGCAATTCACCAAAAAAGAACAAGCCCGAAGTTATCATGAAATCAAAACCCACTTTTAATTGGGTCGATTCCAATCAAATTAGACTAGTAATT
>NW_019235676.1:0-2202 GCF_002742605.1 Olea europaea var. sylvestris
TTTCAGCCATTTTTTGAAAGAATGAGCACTTTTATATTTGGAACGCTAGGATAGTCGGCGTGCGAAAAATTTAGCCTAACTTTAGTCCACGGCGTCCGTTTTGGGGCCAAATGCACTTTTTGGAATTCTAGCGACCGTTTTGGATTGAACTCACAACTTCTTCACGACGTTCGAGGGATGTCAGCCATTTTTTGAAAGAATGAGCACTTTTATATTTGGAACGCTAGGATAGTCGGAGTGCAAGAATTGAGCGTAACTTTTGCACACGGCGTCCGTTTTGGGCCCATAAGTACTTTTTGGAAATGTAGCGACCGTTTTGGATTGAACTAACAACTTCTTCGTTACGTTCGAGGGATTTCGACCATTTTTGGAAAGAATGATCACTTTTATACTTGGAACGCTTGGACAGTCGGCGTACGAAGAATTGAGCGTAACTTTTGCACACGGTGTCCGTTTTTGGCCCATAAGTACTTTTTGGAAATGTAGCTACCGTTTTGGATTGAACTCACAGCTCCATCATGACGTTCGAGGGATTTCAGCCATTTTTTGAAAGAATGATCACTTTTATATTTGGAACGCTAGGATAGTCGGCGTACGAAGAATTGTGCGTATCTTTTGCACACGATGTCCATTTTAGGCCAATAAGTACTTTTATGAAATGTAGCGACCATTTTGGATTGAACTCACTACTTCGTCATTTCGTTCGAGGGATTTTAGCCATTTTTTGAAAGAATGAGCACTTTTATATTTGGAACGCTAGGATAGTCGGCGTGCGAAAAATTTAGCGTAACTTTTGCACACGGCGTCCGTTTTGGGGCCAAATGCACTTTTTGGAATTTTAGCGACCGTTTTGGATTGAACTCACAACTTCTTCGTGACGTTCAAGGGATTTCAGCCATTTTTTGAAAGAATGAGCACTTTTATATTTGGAACGCTAGGACAGTCGGAGTGTGAAGAATTGAGCGTAACTTTTGCACACGGCGTCCGTTTTGGGCCCATAAGTACTTTTTGGAAATGTAGCGACCGTTTTGGGTTGAACTCACAACTTCTTCGTGACGTTCGAGGGATTTCGACCATTTTTGGAAAGAATGATCACTTTTATATTTGGAATGCTAGGATAGTCGGCGTACGAAGAATTGAGCGTAACTTTTGCACACGGTGTCCGTTTTTGGCCCATAAGTACTTTTTGGAATTGTAGCGACCGTTTTGGATTGAACTCACTACTTCATCGTGTCGTTCGAGGGATTTCAGCCATTTTTTGAAAGAATGAGCTCTTTTATATTTGGAACGCTAGGATAGTCGGCGTGCGAAAAATTTAGCGTAACTTTTGCACACGGCGTCCGTTTTGGGCCCATAAGTACTTTTTGGAAATGTAGCGACCGTTTTGGGTTGAACTCACAACTTCTTCGTGACGTTCGAGGGATTTCGACCATTTTTGGAAAGAATGATCACTTTTATATTTGGAATGCTAGGATAGTCGGCGTACGAAGAATTGAGCGTAACTTTTGCACACGGTGTCCGTTTTTGGCCCATAAGTACTTTTTGGAATTGTAGCGACCGTTTTGGATTGAACTCACAACTTCGTCGTGACGTTCGAGGGATTTCGCCCATTTTTCGAAAGAATGAGCACTTTTATATTTTGGAACGCTTGGATAGTCGGCTTATGAAGAATTGAGCGTAACCTTTGCACACAGTGTCCGTTTTTGGCCCGTAAGTACTTTTTGGAATTGTAGCGACCGTTTTGGATTGAACTCACAACTTCTCCGTGACGTTCGAGTGATTTCGGCCATTTTTCGAAAGAATGAGAACTTTTAGATTTGGAACGCTTGGATAGTCGGCGTACGAAGAATTGAGCGTAACTTTTGTACACGATGTCCATTTTAGGCCCATCAGTACTTTTAGGAAATGTAGCGACCGTTTTGGATTGAACTCACAACTTCTTCGTGACGTTCGAGGGATTTCGACCATTTTTCGAAAGAATGAGCACTTTTATAGTTGGAACGCTAGGATAGTCGACGTGCGAAAAATTAAGCGTAACGTTTGCACACGGCATCCGTTTTGGGCCCATAAGTACTTTTTGGAAATGTAGCGACCGTTTTGGATTGAACTCACAACTTCGCGTGACGTTCAAGGGATTTCGGCCATTTTTCGAAAGAATGAGCACTTTTATATTTTGAACGCTTGGATAGTTGGCGTACGAAG
>NW_019235677.1:0-2202 GCF_002742605.1 Olea europaea var. sylvestris
TCATCAGAATTTATCAAAGCATAAGTATATAAAAGCAAGTAAATAACTTATAGTAATCAAATGGAAATAAACAGGTTTTCCCTCCAATATGCTCTTATAGATGCTTTGCATGTACTTAATCAATCTTCTGAATCAAATAAAGATTTAAAATATTTTTTGAAATCATTTGGGTCCACAACTGCTTCCGCAAAAGGCTTTTCAATTAAGGTTGCATTTCTCATTCTAGAGAACTAGCCGTGTTACCACAGACGCTATCTCACAGTATCCAGAGTCTCTGTTTTCATCTCTATCCAAACTCTTTTTAGAATCAAATTGTTACTTGGAACGAAATTTTAAAAGATAACTCACACACAAGGTGCTACAATTTTGTTAGAAATTTACATTTTTCCCCTAAACTATTCATCAAAGACGGGTACTTTGGCATGGCTAACATTCATTCAAAATCAATGTTTTGAAAATCTTTTAAAATCTCTATCTGTACTGTCGAGGAATCATGAGAAACTTAACGAAATCCTTTTATGAAAGCTTTGTTGAACATAACAAACTTTACTTTGATATTCATAAACTGAAATAGTACATGCTTACAATCTATATTTACATACCTTTGGTACTCACCTTATGAAATTTAGAACTCCATAAGTGATTACCTTATTACAAGCTTTGCTATCTTCAAGCTATCTAATATTTTTCTGAATACAAGTGGTGTATACAGATTACAAAAGATATATCTCTTAGATGTGTTTCTTCGGGGTGTTTAAGAAATAAGTTGTTTCGAGATATCCTCATTCTTCCTTCTTGCCTCCTTTTATAGAAGCTTTTGGGAATCTTTATCTTGGCAGGTGTTTCCCACTTCTTTTTTTGGATAGTTGAGTAGTCTTATCTCCACCGATTTTTCCATTATCTTCTTGCTAGGTGGATCTTTTCTTTTGAAATTATTTTCCTTATCTTTGAATTTGTCTTCCACTTTTAACAACTGGTGGGTGAGTGGTCACAATTATGGAGATTTTTTTGCACTATTTTCTGTCTTTTAGTGACCACAATTTTTCTTTAATAAATTTTTTTATTAAAGTAGTAATAAATGGCCACTTTTGTCTCTATCACTTTTTCATCTTCGAATCAAAAAATTCTGTAGGGAATTTTTCACTGTTAATAGATGCTTAACTCATATCTTCAACTATGCAGTATTCACAATGGTGATCAATGTAATTCCAAAGTAATTTGAACAATTCTTTAGCCATATCTTCTGATCCATGTACTTGGTTGGAGATAATTGCAGATAATAAATGGTTGAGATAACAAATATCTTCTTCCTTTGTAGCCATTCTTGCATTGGAGTAGATAATATGGTCTTCAGATGGATAAACCCATATTTTTTCTTTTTCAGTAATTATCTGAGTTACATGTTCAAATATTTCTTTGTACCCTTTTGCTCTTCTGTAGGGCATCATATTTGAAATATCTTGATATTCATTTTTAACAACATTTTAACTGGTTGGTAAAAAATATTGGTTTGTAAATCCCATTTTGATAACATGGAACGATGGATGCATATATTCAAGAACGGGATCCCATTCCATAGTTGCTGAATGGAACATGATATATATATTTGTTATCTTGACGATTTCAGTATATCTTTTAACAGTTTTCCTGATATTAACTGGAAACTGGGCTATTTCTTTGAGATCTTTGTTGGGATATCTACATAGTATATTTCCTATCTCAAAATAGTTTCGTACCCAGTTGGCCGGTGCTCCTGGATAAAAGTTTATCTTGTTGTATTTTGCATAGTGGAGAGTTTTCATCTACTTTCTTATCTCCAGATACCAATCTGATAGAACATTAAAAATAATAATAAAGAACATAACTTCTTCATAGTTATCTTTTCTGGAAATTTTTGTTTCATGGCATATCTTGACAATATCTTTTGGATCTATCCTTTCAATGAAAAGTTTAGATTGAATTGGGCTCTGTGAAGAGCTACCTTCGTTTTTGATATCTTGAATGTCTTCCCTAGTGGGAATTTCTGTATCTTTATTACCAGTAATAGCCTTAAGTATTCTCTGTGAAGGGGTTCCTATTACCTTCTTCTCTTTCCCTTTATCCTCAGGTAGAGCGCTAATATTCACAAGTCCCTGCGAAGGGATACTAGGTTTGGTACAAGTAACTTCTACTTCAAGGGCTATATTTTTGCCTCTAAGACTA
>NW_019235678.1:0-2202 GCF_002742605.1 Olea europaea var. sylvestris
TTTTTAAACGTCGAGGGGTCAATCTGGATTTCCTGTGTAACACTTCACTGTTTTCAGTAAAACGTCCATATCACATGTTCTTGGAAATTTTTCATATTTTAACCTAGAAAACTAGTTGAAATTATCTTTCTAATGCCGCAAATTTCATGTGAAACGAAGTTGGGATGAATTTTATAAAAATTGTCAAACTTGCTGCCCCAACTAACCTTGGTCGTGCCGAGTCCGTATATGTAAAGTATAATTTTCTATCGACATGCACATCTACCGGCTATTGAATTTTATAAGAATTATTTTACCAAATTGGAAAAAAGTTTCCAACATGTAATACTTCTATTTAAGAGTATTTACATGTACCAAATGCAGAAGCTATTATGTTTAGTACGTGACCCTCGAAGCTTAAGTTCGGGGCGTCACAGAATTAGACCAGCATTACGTAAAAAATGAACAAACTCGAAGTTATCATGAAATCAAAAACCACTTTTCATTGGCTCGATTCCAATCGAATTAGACTAGCAATTTTCAAAAATGATCAAATCCGAATTTAACATGAAATCAAAACCACTTTTCATTGGCTCGATTCCAATCAAATTAGACTAGCAATTCACCAAAAACGAACAAACCCGATGTTATCATGAAATCAAACACCACTTTTCATTGGCTCGATACCAATCGAATTATAAAATCGAAAACCAGTTTTTCATTTGCTCGATTCCAATCGAATTAAACTAGCAATTTGCCGAAAACAATCAAACCTGAAGTTATCATGAAATCGAAAATCACTTTTCATTGGCTCGATTCAAATCGAATTAGACAAGCAATTTTTTTAAAATGATTAAACCCGAAGTTATCATGAAATCGAAACCACTTTTCATTGGCTCAATACCAATCGAATTAGACTAGCAAGTTCTGAAAATGATCAAATCCGAATTTATCATGAAATCAAAACCACTTTTAATTGGCTCGATTCCAATCGAATTAGACTAGCAATTCACCAAAAACGAACAAACCCGATGTTATCATGAAATCAAAAACCACTTTTCACTGTCTTGATTCCAATCGAATTATAAAATCGAAAACCACTTTTCATTTGCTCGATTCCAATCGAATTAGACTAGCAATTTGCTGAAAATAATCAAACCCGTAGTTATCATGAAATCGAAAATCACTTTTCATTGGCTCGATTCCAATCGAATTAGACAAGCAATTTTTTGAATACGATCAAACCCGAAGTTATCATGAAATCGAAAGCCACTTTTCATTGGCTCGAATCCAATCGACATAGATTAGCAATTCGCCGAAAATGATCAAACCCGAAGTTATCATGAAATAAAAAACCACTTTTCATTGGGTGGATTCCAATCGAATTAGACTAGCAATTAGCTGAAAACGAACAAACCTGAAGTTATCATGAAATTAAAAATCACTTTTCATTGGCTCGATTCCAATCGAATTAGAATAGCAATTCGTCGAAAACGAACAGACCCGAAGTTGTCATGAAATCAAAAACTAATTTTCATTAGCTCGATTCCAATCAAATTAGACTAGTATTACGCCAAAAATGAACAAACCCGAAGTTATCATGAAATCAAAAATCATTTTTAATTGGCTCGATTCCAATCGAATTAGACTAGCAATTTGCCAAAGATGAACAAACCCGATGTTATCATGAAATTGAAAACCACTTTTCATTGGCTCGATTTCAATAGAATTGGACTAGCAATTCGTCGAAAATGATAAACCTGAATTTATCATGCAATCAAATACCACTTTTCATGTGCTCGATTCCAATCGAATTAGACTAGCATTTTGCGAAAAATGAACAAACCCGAAGTTATCATGAAATCAAAAACTACTATTCATTGGTTCGATTCCAATCGAATTAGACTAGCATTACGCAAAAAACTAACAAACCCGAAGTTATCATGAAATCAAAAACTACTATTCATTGGCTCGATTCCAATCGAATTAGACTAGCATTACGCAAAAAACTAACAAACCCGAAGTTATCATGAAATAAAAAACCACTTTTCACTGGCTGGATTCCAATCTGATTAGACTAGCAATTAGCCGAAATTGAACAAACCCAAAGTTATCATGAAATTAAAACCACTTTTCATTAGCTCGATTCCAATCGAATTATACTAGCAATTCGTCAAAAAAGAACAAACCCGAAGTTATCATGAAATCAAAAACTACTTTTCA
>NW_019235679.1:0-3189 GCF_002742605.1 Olea europaea var. sylvestris
AAAAGTAAATGGAGTGAATACTTTCAAGCCGCTCAACAAATCTTAAGGAAGCTGGGGCATGCCTGCTCACTTTTATTGATATGACAGAATACAGTAACTTTAGGCACTTACATAATGAAATGCAATGACCATCAGAAATTTTCTCGATATTGGGAAGAGCCAGGAAAATAGTAATATTATTACAGAAGTCAATGAGAATAGTTTGAAAACATACTTCCTGTTTAAAGTCAAAGAGAGGGGGGAAAGGACGGCCATTTGGGAGGCGGGCATTGGGCACCCGAAGCTCATCAAAGAAAGGATGGGCACATGCTTCTAGCTGCAGAGACAGAACAACAATTCCTTAGATTTTATTAACAATTATTGTAAAAGAAAATTAATTAATACATAAAATGGTCAACAGTTCATTTAACTTTTTTTTTCGTTCTTCTGTGGGTGTGGGGGGGGGGAAGGATAGTTCAAACATCTCCATAAATTGATAAAAAGCAAGTCTATATGCTTGTGAAGGCAGATTTTCAATAGAACTTCACAAGAGTGACTTCAAATTAAACATACAGCCGTGCAGCGAAGACTTGGAGAGTAATGAAGCAAGCGAGAAGCAAGATCAATGGCTTCAGGAGGCATCCGCTTGTGAAAAACCTGCACCAAAATATCATCTACTTTTTAACTGAATATTTTGGTGTAAACCACTGAGAAAATTGCATGTATAACTGCAGTCATACCTTGTGCCATGGATGAGCTTTAATCTGGGGAAACCTGAAATCGGTATAACTTGGATTCATACATCGAATTTCTTCTCGAGTTGGAGTACCAAGAACCTACTTGAGAAAGTCTTGCAGTTAGTAAAAGGGACAACAAAAACACCAGTATTTAGATTCCATAGAAATGCAATATAGAGAAGGGCTCACCTTGATTATCTCTACAAGTTGATCGACAGCATTTCCTCCAGGGAAAAGAGGCTGCCTCCCCACCAAAAAGAACATAGTGAAAAAGTAAGGAAAATGTGATAGAAGACTAAAATATTACTCAGCAAGATGCCTTAACATGTACGTTCCAAACCTGCCCCAATAGAAGCTCAGCGAGGACGCAACCAGCGGACCAGATATCAATTGCTGTTGTATATTCTGTTGCACCAAATATGAGTTCTGGGGCTCGATAATAACGAGAGCATATATAGGATATATTAGCTTCACCCTCCACCTGATTATAACAAATTTTAAATGCACAAGTGATAATTCATAGAGAATTATAAAAATTAAAAAAAAAATCCTTGAACCATAAGTTATGTTTTTAATATTAAAAATCATATAAATCAATGATAATGAAAATCAATATTTATGTCAAATTGTAGATAACAATGAAGACAATAAAATATAGGGCTATGCCCCCGCCTTTTCCTGCAGATAGAAGTATCAATACAACCTTGGAGTGCCTATGGAAATAAACGTTCACCTAAAACTAACACACTCAACAATTAGTAAACCTCTCTCCATGGAATACAACACCATCCCTTCTAATTACAATGGGAGCATTCCGTCTAAGGCATAATGGGTGTAATAAACCAAACATAATAGGAATTCTCCAAGCACCTTTTTTCTTCTCCTCCAACCAACATTGTACACATCTTCCCTATTATTCTACCTTCTCTTTGTTTATTCAAAGTAAGCAGGGAGCAAATAATTCTAGAAGGGATTATTCGTCTTCCTGGTCTTCGACACAAGAAATGTTTATACGATCATATGATTTATAATTCTTTTAGCCCTGAAAACTCTAAAACAACCTGGCAAAATGTTTCTTATAAGACGGTCATTCTTTGTTGGTTTTCTTGGATAGAATTTTATATTCCTCTCCAGCTGGTATTTGAAATGTACCATAAGATAAAATCTGATGACGATGTCATTCATGTATGGATTAAACAAATAATCTGATTTTAGAGAGCAATTAATAATACTAAATAAGAAAAACGAAAGCAAAAATAACACGCGATTTAACTTGTTTCACCCTTAATTTCAGAACTGCTACACCATGTGCAGTGCAAAGTTGCACTATATAAAATAAAATAATTACAACGTATTTTGGAATCGCATCCCCCCCTCCCCATACGCAGTGTGGAGGCTCCTCCTAATACCTTAATATAGGAAGAAAAAGCAACCTAATATATTTGTGAATTTTCCAAAGTACCGGTATAACACTTCAAAATTTTGCCAACAGGAAAAGTGTAGAGTATATTAGGCTCCATATACATTCAATAATTCACATATGAATATTCACACAAAACATGTATAGAAGCACTTCAAAGATGCCTCAACATAATGATTATGGGAATTTATGTGACTAACTAGAAAGACAATGAACTTACAAGAACTTTAGCACTTCCGAAGTCACAAATCTTGACCTGGTGGGTAAGAGGATCAACCTGCAGGCCACACATACGATTACTTCAACATAAAGTAGCAAATGGTCCAACACAATCTGACAGGTGGGGGACTTGGGTTGCCAGCAGGAAAGAGGAGACTTGAGGAAACTTACCAAAACATTTTGAGGTTTTATATCTCTATGGCATACCCTGGGAACTGTATGGATATATGCAAGCCCCCTAAATAACTGAAAAATATGTGCATAATTATATCTGAATTAGATATAATAGAATCATAGAGAAGTTACCCGGAAAAAACAGAACATGTTGATTGAAACCTGATATGTGTAGAGTTTGACATATATGAGAGGCATCCTTTGATTTGAACTGCTGTAATGCTTTAAAACGTTGTACATGGTCTCAGGGACATAATCCATGACCAGATTAAGGAAAAGTTCATCCCGGCTTGTTGTAGAAAAGAAACAGTGCTTCAGAGATATCACATTTGAATGATTCATCAAGCGCATTAACTGCAGTTCACGATTTTTATAGCGCTTATCCTGCAAAACCTTCTTTATGGCTACTGCCTCTCCTGTTTCCAAGCATTTTGCCTAGTGAAGAGTGACTAAAACTCATTAATTAAGAGGACAGAGGAGAAATGATGAGCATTCATATTATATTAGGACAACAGACCTGAAAAACTATTCCAAATGATCCTGTGCCCACAACACGCTCTGCCATGTAACTAATCGTCTGCAAAAAGAACCACAAGAAAACCTCTTACCTCTGACCAACTAGATAGCCCACAGAAGTAACCCTAATTGTGCATAAATCTC
>NW_019235679.1:4622-11030 GCF_002742605.1 Olea europaea var. sylvestris
CGTAATCAAAAAAATTTCTTTCTTTTTTAACCACACATTTCAATATCAATCACTATTTCATAATATATTAATCATAAATAATATGACACAAACGATCACTAATTGTATAATAATTTGGTCATCTCACTTATTTTCGATCATCAAGTTAAATAGTATAATATTTTTTGAATAAAGCCATGGCGTCCCTGTCCCTGACACTGTCCCCAACTCGGGACAGGGAGTAGGGCTGATATTTTTTTGGGTTCATCTTCTGGCCACCTGTTACTGTATCATATCATGCATTTAATAATGGAATGGGGTGGGTCCATTTTTTATTCAACTAATTATGATTTCATTTTCTAGGATATTCTATTGATCTTATTCTTTTCTTTAATAAAAGTGCAATGCCTGCCGACAGTGGAGCCTCACTCAAGTCAAGTCACTCATGCACGATAATAATGTTTTGATCTTTAAAAGAATTTAATTATCTACATGACTTGAAAAACGAGTCTTTCTATCTCACATCGTCGAGGAATCTTTTTCCCTTTTTTTATATAAACTTCAAGTGGGAGCAATAACCGACAATATAGTTGGAATCGAATAGCCTAACTACCAAGACGTTTTTGTTAAAATTGCTCTTAATTTGTCCTGAGAGAAGCTAACTCGACTCCTATATTTAGGCTCTGTTTGGTATCTAATTTTTTAAAAGATATTTTTTTTTTCAACCGCACATTTTTTATTAAAATAATATTATACGTACATAAAAAACTTTTCCTTATTTTTCAACCACGCATTTCCCATTAATTTACTATTCAAGAATGTATTTTTATATAAAAATTTCTTCCAAACACCCTTTAGTTTTCTTTCTAAATTCTTGATTAATAAAACAAAATTTTTTAAAACGTGTGTGGACAGCACAAGTGCCCCGAATTCCCCGCAACTTTGCCCCTGAAATAGGGGAGAATTCAATCATTCTGATATATTGCCCCTGTTTGTAGCCCCATTTTTCAGGAAAAATACATTATTCTGCAGTGTTTTGACATAATTTCAATCACATATTTTTCAATAAAATAATATTATACGCAAATTTAAAATTTTTCCTTATTTTTTAACCACACATATACTCTCTATTTGCTGACCGAAATAAATGAATGAGTAGCTTATGGCGTTATGTTTAGCTGTCTGTTCTCCAATTGTGTAACGTTGCTCCATTCAAGTTTAACTAACTGTCCAAAAGCAAGTGGAACAACTTGTAATTTTCATGAGAGTCGTTCTCATTTTCACAAACATATTTTCAGTAGCACACATATTTTAAAGGACATTAAACATATTCTTCATTATTTGTTTAATCCAATGTGTACAAGACATTGAATCCAATATTTCAATATATCAATTAGGGATGGCAACAGGGCATGTCCAAGACGGAGCGGGATTTTTCCAACCCCGTACCCGCCCGTTACTAATTTAAGGCTGGCGGGGTGGGACGTTTTCCCAATTTACGTACTCGTTTAATTTTTTTAATGTTTTTTATAATTCATTTTATTATCCTTATTCATTAAAATGAGACAATAATATAGTTATTAAAATTTTTTATTTAATTAATTTATTTTTTAAAAGTTAAATTATTCAAATATATTTGATAAATTAAGGGCCCCCGACTTGATTACTTGATTAAGCGGATCATCTGCGTCCTGTTTGAGACAGGGCCCGATCGGTATAACAGGTTTTTTCGCCATTCCTAATATCAACTGACATGATCTTACCAACAACAAAAGGCTTGAAAGATGTGAGTCATTGCACAATTAGTCGTTTCATGTTTTTAGGCAGATCTAATCTAATTTTATCCAAACGTTTATTAATTAGGACAGTTTTAATAAAATCACTCGACTTATAATTTATTTAATGATGGTCTCTTAACTTGGATTTGTTTGAACTTAGCCCCTATTTGATTTGGCTGAAAAAAAGATTTTAAGTAAATTTTGATAAAAGTTGATTAAATCTATAGTTGAAAAATAAATTTGAGGAATATGAGTTTTAAAAAATGAGACGCTAACTCAGCCATTTAGGGTTCTCAACGCACTCACCTAAACCTTTTGTATCAATTAAAATTGTCGATGTAAAGTCAGTAAGTGTCAGATTGTGCATTCTTTCGACCGTATCGAATTGGTCGTTAGCTTTGAAACACTTACTAGAAAAGATGATCAAATTGAAATTAAAAAATATATATAAATTGAGCAACCAGATTCAAACAAATTGAAATTATGTGATCAGTACAAAACAAAATTATAAGTTGGGTGACCATCAAAATGATCTAGTTTTAACTTGAACGTACATTAATTTTCTATTTCTTTGTTAAGTTTTTGTTATTTATATACAAGATCAATTACTCATAATTACAATGTAAAAATTAATAGAAAGCTTGTATTGATTGGAATTACGATATGAGATGCAAATCAAATTTATTTCATTCAATTTATCATTTTGGAGAGGTTTGTTTGGTTTAGAGTCAAATTTTAATTTTAATCACAAAATTTGTAGGTTCCACAATTATTAATCAACTTGTTTATCACTCATTTTTATCAATTCATAATTTCAAGAAATTGTAACTTCTCCCAAAAACCACAATATTGCATTCTATATTTCTTATCTTTTACGGTTTAGTAATTCAAGTAAAAACAAGGTATTGATAAAAAATGAAAAAAAAAAAGTGTTTAACATAAAAATTCATGAAATTAAGAAAGTCAATCAAATAATATTTTTCATTAGTTATATTAGAAACCATGTTGTGACACATATTTACCCAAATTATTGCAATACAAATTACATGCACCGAATATTTTTTGGAGAAACATAATTCATCAATGTATAAATTTTGAAAAATATTTAAAACCACACATTCAATCAAAGTGAAATTCAACTCCATGCATCATGCCATCTAAAAAGACATTCTTAATATCAACAAAAAAATATGCATTACTTGTTAATGTTTCTGGTAGAAGGGTTAAAGTCTTCTATTAAGGATATTTGAATATAAAATCCATGATGGAGCTCATAATCCCCATACATCTCAAGTTACCTAGAAGTTTTCAATTTAAAAAAAATAAAAAAATAGTAACTTTTTACGTTTTCAAAATATTTGCTAAAGTTTTAATATAGAAATTTTAGCCGTTTAGAAGTTATTGTGCATCCCAACTCTAAACTAATGTGTCGAATCGACCACATAGAATTGATATTTTTGTTCCCTTGTAGTATTGAGTGCTCCGAGCCAAATTGCGATGTCAATATGGACGAGTCTGTGATAAGTTCATTGGCTGATATTGCAGCTCACAAGCTAAATTAAAAAATTTCCAGAAAGTATTGTTAAATGGGTTGCTTTTTTGCAGCGTTTATTTATGGGCTGAAAAGGCATCCCATGATATACTGTCAATAGAAAAAAGACGATAACAATTTAGTTTAATAAAAGGGGCTGGTGAAATCATTTTCCCCATTACTTCAGTGTTGTTTATGCAAGTTTTCCAACATAAAGTCATTATCCATGGGCTGAAATCACATTTTGCCATAAGAAAAGCCTTCTGGGCTTATCAAATTGTTGTTATAAAGAAAAAGGAAATTAGCTGTAACTTATACTGAAGTAATATTGTTTTTTTTTTTTTTTTTTTTTTACGTGTTGATGGTGTAACGTTATACAGAGCCTGTTTGAGAGTGATTTTGATAATTGATTTTTTGACCGTTAGGAGGAAAGTGGGGTCCACCTGTAAGAGAAGAAGTCAAATACGACGGCTGAAATAATGAAATAACAGTAAAAAAAATTAATTTTTTGGGTGAAAAAATCGTGCCCAAACAGGCTCACAAAAGGATCAGTTACTAAAATACAACCAAGTTACCAACTTATCATTTACACGTTCGAAAATCGTGAAATATATTTTGAAATGATAATTTTAAAGTATAAGTTGTTAAAATGTATAAATATCTATTTAAATTTCATCTTTAATGCTTCCTTGTATCTGGGGTGTTGATCAAATTTATTGTTGTCAAAATTCTAACACGAGTGCTATTTTTTAGAATTATTTTATATAAAAATTTAAATTATTATAAAGTGAACATATATTTATTTATATCAATTTTACTTCAATTTATATTAAAGGTTTTGGAAAATTATCATAAATATTGCTTTGTGTGATGTAGTTAAAAATTAAAATTCAATTCAAAGTTAATATTTAATTTTAGACACGTATTTAATGAAATTCACAATATTTTATCTATGTAATTCACCAATTTTTATTAAAATTTGTTAAAAAAATTAATTTTTATCGAAATCAAACAAGGGTAATTTTGATTAACAAGCTTTGCACTTCTTTTTTTAAAAAAAGAAAAAGAAAAAAAGAAAGAAAGTCAAAAGCAGAGTTATCAATAGGTCAAATGTAATTAGATCAGTGACATGAAACTCCATGCGCAACTGCTAATGATGACATCTTTTTGGCAAAATTTCTAGTGTCTTCAGTGCTACGTGTCAGTTACTCACTATTTTTTATTTTTATTTTTTTAAAGCAAAAATGAATAATGGGAAGGGAACAATAAAATTCCCTTTAATCCTGTCCATATTCCAAAAAGGAAGAAGCTACTCGTCGAAAGTGTCTTATTTCTGTTGACATGCTAAAAGTGCAGCTCAATTTGAATAGCCCAAAGAATGAAGTCCAACTAGACAATTTAAGATAAAGGTCCAAATAGGGTTATTAATGAATGCAGTGAAAGCCCACGAACGCGGTAACACCATCGTCCAAACTTACAAGACGCTCAGGATTTGAGCGAATGAAGTTCCTTGCAGTCGCCCAGAGTTATAACCCCATTCTCGCCCAAACCTTCGAATCGCCTAGGATCTTAGCAAACATAAGGTATTATGGTTATCCAAAAGTACAGTTATCGAAACAGTTATTGGGTAATCTTATCACTTTCCACGATTCAAGAAGTTCAGTTGAAGACGGTTGAACGACAAAGAGTAGTGGTAGCATTTAGAGACGACAGTTCCACGATAAGTTGGCCACCATGAAAAAAGTGGGCAGTTATAAAGCAATTAAGCAGTTGATCACAAAGAGAGCATCAAGAGAATATAAAAGGAAGAAAAGATATAGAACAAAGACCCCGAAATCAAACACTCTTAAACAGAGATTATGTAATTTCAATTCTTTAGTTTAGACATAAAATATGTCTTTTCAGTACTCGTGTACTTGCACCCCTTGGAGGCATTCTATTTAAAGTTCCAATTGTAAAGTCATCACCAATAAAATAACCATTTTTGGGACTTTGTTTCGAGAGGTTTGTTCCTTACACAATCGTCTGATCCCTTTTTAATTATTAACGACAACCCGCGCGAAACAATTTGGCACGTCCAGTGGGACATCAATATTCGATGTTGAAAATACAAAAAGTGAAACAATATGCCTCAGAAATCCGATAAGAAAGCAGCAAGTCAGGGAGGAGTCTAGTCTGTGAACGAGCGATATGAGGAGCAGCATAGCTCTCCACGAACAGATGGACAAAATCAGAGCAATCACAGTCGTTACGAACCAATGACAGAGTTGAGTCCTCGAACCATGCATGCATTACTCGGAGAACTCACACAAGATGTCATTGAACAGGTAAATTTACGAAGTATTCATAATATGGAAATATTTACCCAGAATGAGAATGCAAATTATGACAACATGGCCAAACAACTGAATACTTTGAACGAAATAATGAATAAGTTAGTACGTCAAATTTGTCAGCCAGTTGTGCCTCTTGCAAACCACTTTCAAATTAGGACAATTGTGGGACATAATCCCCCGGTCCTAAGTTTAAATCAAGGGGTAGAACCACCTTTTGATCCCTCTACTTTAAACCCGGGGGTGGTGTAATTCCAAATCAGAATAATGGCATTGGTACATCTAACTTGGGGGTAACCTAAATGCAAGAGATAATGTCCTAAATAATGGACAGAATACCCCACATGTTAATGATGGAACAAATGTTCAGGCTAATGGTAACAATGCCCCAAATCATGGTAACTTTGTTGCCAATCAAGGACCAAACATCAGGCCTCAAGCAAATCAACCGGTCAACCAACTTGTAGGAATTACATATGACTCCAACATCATGTTGAGGAATCAGATTATGAAAATCGTACAGGACCAGATGGCTTTTGGAGTACGTCCTATCATTAGGCCGACTTACACAAAACCATATCATGATTGGGTAGACCAAGCATATCCATGGCCTAGAGGGTATAAAGTGTCAGAACTCTCCCTGTTTACTAGTTTAGGAGATGTGTCTACTCTAGAACACATAGGGCGATTCACACTGCAAAGTGATGACGTAACTGATTACCATAAAATGAGGTTGTTCCCTAGTTTATTAACAGGAGTAGCCTTCTCCTGGTTCATCAATTTGCCA
>NW_019235679.1:11759-28054 GCF_002742605.1 Olea europaea var. sylvestris
AGAGAGAGAGATCGTGCACTACCTTACCTTTGAAGATTTCAATCAACAAGAAATCTGATTTTCCTTGGTTGAAGATTGATGTATGAAATGCACTTATGAATATGTACATATGAAAGCTGAAGATTAAGAAAGAGGAAGACTTTGAGAGAGATAGAGACAGCTTAGGCCATGGGTTTTGTTCGTCAGTAAATGTGTATGCCCTCCTCTCGACGTCCATCTCTCTTCCTCCCTTTCAGTCATGCTACAGTTCCACATTTGTTGACATCTAAATTGACATAATGTCATATGACAGTTTATCATTGAACTGTTTAAAACACTGTCATTGTTTTCATCAAATCATTTTCATCCACCTATACATCTGTAAAAGAAGATGTTAAAATTCATCTGATAAAGTAGCAAAATTCTTCTTCATATTTATTTTTGTATCTTCATTGAGAGTAACTCCTGTTTGACAGTCATTTTTTAGTTATAATTAGTTTTTGAATAGTAAATTTTAGAAGAACGTGTAGTTAAAAAGTATGAATTTTTTTTGAATTTACGTGAAGAATGTGATTGATAATTAGTATAAAAAAATAATAATAAAAAAAAATTGAAAGAACGGTTGTCAAACCGGGAAATGTTAAGTTTGGTGAACTTAAACGGTCATCCAGGAGGAACTAAGACGCTACAAACTTTAAAATGTATGGACCTAGATGTTAAAACAGGTTGAGGGCTCATTTGCTCGAATCTGAAAGGTAGGGGACCTCTCATGCAAATTCTTTTCCAAATTTTGAAAGCCTTTGAGATTATGAGATTAATACGTTAATTATTTTTCTAAGGCTTGTTTGTCTATCATTCTTTTACATTCTATCACATTTTTTTTTAAAATACTCATTTTCAACCACACATTTTTATTAAAACAATATTACACGTAATCAAAAAAATTTCTTTCTTTTTTAACCACACATTTCAATATCAATCACTATTTCATAATATATTAATCATAAATAATACGACACAAACGATCACTAATTGTATAATAATTTGGTCATCTCACTTGTTTTCGATCATCAAGTCAAATAGTATAATATTTTTTGAATAAAGCCATGGCGTCCCTGTCCCTGACACTGTCCCCAACTCAGGACAGGGAGCAGGGCTGATATTTTTTTGGGTTCATCTTCTGGCCACCTGTTACTGTATCATATCATGCATTTAATAATGGAATGGGGTGGGTCCATTTTTTATTCAACTAATTATGATTTCATTTTCTAGGATATTCTATTAATCTTATTCTTTTCTTTAAAAAAAGTGCAATGCCTGCCGACAGTGGAGCCTCACTCAAGTCAAGTCACTCATGCACGATAATAATGTTTTGAGCTTTAAAAGAATTTAATTATCTACATGACTTGAAAAACGAGTCTTTCTATCTCACATCGTCGAGGAATCTTTTTCCCTTTTTTTAAATAAACTTCAAGTGGGAGCAATAACCGACAATATAGTTGGAATCGAGTAGCCTAACTACCAAGACGTTTTTGTTAAAATTGCTCTTAATTTGTCCTGAGAGAAGCTAACTCGACTCCTATATTTAGGTCCCGTTTGGTATCTATTTATTTCAAAATATATTTTTTTCGCTTTTTTTTTTCAATCACACATTTTTTATTAAAATAATATTACATGTACATAAAAAACTTTTCATTATTTTTTAACCACACATTTCCCATTAATTTACTATTTAAAAATACATTTTTACATAAAAATGTCTCCCAAACACCCTCTTAGTCTTCTTTTTGAATTCTTGATTATTAAAAAAGGTTAAACCCTAACCTTAAGGGTCCCTCACCACCCTACCCTGGAGTATCGTGAGGGAGGTAAATCGCAGGTTATGCCTCCAAGGGTACAGAGTGGAAAACTATTTGTACACTTGCACTTATCCAAGAGCCAAATCCATATTTCAGGATTCGAACCCTTGACGCAGCAGCCTCAAGCAAAGCTGAATTTCTCCACCCTCCCCTTTTACCATTTGAAGATGTGCCCTCGGGGCTGAATTCTTAATTAATAAATTGATGATAAGTTCAACATCAACAAAACACAAGTTAATAAAACAAAATTTTTTTAAACGTGCGTGGACATCACAAGTGCCCCGAATTCCCCGCAACTTTGCCCCTGAAATAGGGGAGAATTTAATCATTCTCATATATTGCCCCTGTTTGTAGCCCCATTTTTTAGGAAAAATACATTATTATATAGTATTTTGACATAATTTCAACTACACATTTTTAATAAAATAATATTATACGTAAATTTAAAATTTTTCCTTATTTTTTAACCACACATTTACTCTCTATTTGCTGACCGAAATAAATGAATGAGTAGCTTATGCCGTTATGTTTAGCTGTCTGTCCTCCAATTGTGTAACGTTGCTCCATTCAAGTTTAACTAATTGTCCAAAAGAAAGTGGAACTACTTGTAATTTTCAGGAGATTCGTTCTCATTTTCACAAACATATTTTCAGTAGCACACATATTTTAAAGGACATTAAAACATGTTCTTCATTATTTGTTTAATCCAATGTGTGCTGGACATTGAATCCAATATTTCAATATATCAATTAGGGGTGGCAACGAGGCGTGTTCAAGACGGAGCGTGGTTTTTCCAACCCCGTACCCGCCCCTTTACTAATTTAAGGCAGGTGGGGTGGGACGTTTTCCCAATTTACGTACTCGTTTATTTTTTTTAAATGTTTTTTATAATTTATTTTATTATCCTCATTCATTAAAATGAGATAATAATATAGTTATTAAAATTTTTTTATTTAATTAATTTATTTTTTAAAAGTTAAATTATTCAAATATATTTGGTAAATTAAGGGCCCCCGACTTGATTACTTGATTAAGCAGATCATCTCCGTCCTGTTTGAGACAGGGCCCGTCTGATATAACTGGTTTTTTGGTCATTCCTAGTATCAACTGACATGATCTTACCAACAGCAAAAGGCTTGAAAGACGTGAGTCATTGCGCAATTAGTCTTTTCATGTTTTTAGGCACATCTAATCTAATTTTATCCAAACGTTTATTAATTAGGACAGTTTTACTAAAATCACTCGACTTATAATTTATTTAATGATGGTCTCTTAACTTGGATTTGTTTGAACTTAGCCCCTATTTGGTTTGGCTGAAAAAAAAAGATTTTAAGTAAATTTTGATAAAAGTTGATTAAATCTATAGTTGAAAAATAAATTTGAGGAATATGAGTTTTAAAAAATGAGACGCTAACTCAGCCATTTAGGGTTCTCAACGCACTCACCTAAACCTTTTGTATCAATTAAAATTGTCGATGTAAAGTCAGTAAGTGTCAGATTGTGCATTCTTTCGACCGTATCGAATTGGTCGTTAGCTTTGAAACACTTACTAGAAAAGATGATCAAATTGAAATAAAATATATATATAAATTGAGCAACCAGATTCAAACAAATTGAAATTATGTGATCTTAACAAAACAAAATTATAAGTTGGGTGACCATCAAAATGATCTAGTTTTAACTTGAACGTACATTAATTTTCTATTTCTTTGTTAAGTTTTTGTTATTTATATACAAGATCAATTACTCATAATTACAATGTAAAAATTAATAGAAAGCTTGTATTGATTGGAATTACGATATGAGATGCAAATCAAATTTATTTCATTCAATTTATCATTTTGGAGAGGTTTGTTTGGTTTAGAGTCAAATTTTAATTTTAATCACAAAATTTGTAGGTTCCACAATTATTAATCAACTTGTTTATCACTCATTTTTATCAATTCATAATTTCAAGAAATTGTAACTTCTCCCAAAAACCACAATATTGCATTCTATATTTCTTATCTTTTACGGTTTAGTAATTCAAGTAAAAACAAGGTATTGATAAAAAATGAAAAAAAAAAAGTGTTTAACATAAAAATTCATGAAATTAAGAAAGTCAATCAAATAATATTTTTCATTAGTTATATTAGAAACCATGTTGTGACACATATTTACCCAAATTATTGCAATACAAATTACATGCACCGAATATTTTTTGGAGAAACATAATTCATCAATGTATAAATTTTGAAAAATATTTAAAACCACACATTCAATCAAAGTGAAATTCAACTCCATGCATCATGCCATCTAAAAAGACATTCTTAATATCAACAAGAAAATATGCATTACTTGTTAATGTTTCTGGTAGAAGGGTTAAAGTCTTCTATTAAGGATATTTGAATATAAAATCCATGATGGAGCTCATAATCCCCATACATCTCAAGTTACATAGAAGTTTTCAATTTAAAAAAAATAAAAAAATAGTAACTTTTTACGTTTTCAAAATATTTGCTAAAGTTCCAAGATAGAAATTTTAGCCGTTTAGAAGTTATTGTGCATCCCAACTCTAAACTGATGTCGAGTCGACCACATAGAATTGATATTTTTGTTCCCTTGTAGTATTGAGTGCTCCGGGGCCAAATTGAGATGTCAAGTAGAATGAGTCTGTGATGAGCTCATCAGCTGATACTACAGCTCGCAAGCTAAATTAAAAAATTTCCTAGAAGTATTGTTAAATGGGTTGCTTTTTTGCAATGTTTATTTAAGGCTGAAAAGATTTCCCGTGATATATTGTAAATAGAAAAAGATGATAACAAAATCATTTTCCCCATTACTTCAGTGTTGTTTTTGTAAGTTTTCCAATATAAAGTCATTATCCATGGGCTGAAATCACATTTGGCAATAAGAAAAGAAAAAGCCTTCTCGGCTTATCAAATTGTTGTTATAAAGAAAAAGGAAATTAGCTGTAACTTATACTGAAGTAATATTGTGTTTTTTTTCATTTTTTTTTATTTTTTACGTGTTGATGGTGTAACGTTATACCAAAGGATTAGTTACAAAAATACAACCAAGTTACCAACTTATCATTTACACTTTCGAAAATCGTGAAATATATTTTGAAATGATAATTTTAAAGTATAAGTTGTTAAAATGTATAAATATATATTTAAATTTCGTCTTTAATGCTTCCTAATACCTAGGGTGTTGATCAAATTTATTGTTGTCAAAATTCTAACACGAGTGCTATTTTTTAAAATTATTTTATATAAAAATTTAAATTATTATAAAGTGAACATATATTTATTTATATCAATTTTACTTTAATTTATATTAAAGGTTTTGGAAAATTATCATAAATATTGCTTTGTGTGATGTAGTTAAAAATTAAAATTCAATTCAAAGTTAATATTTAATTTTAGACACGTATTTAATGAAATTCACAATATTTTATCTATGTGATTCACCAATTTTTATTAAAATTTGTTAAAAAAATTAATTTTTATCGAAATCAAACAAGGGTAATTTTGATTAACAAGCTTTGCACTTCTTTTTTTAAAAAAAGAAAAAGAAAAAAAGAAAGAAAGTCAAAAGCAGAGTTATCATTGGTCAAATGTAATTAGATCAGTGACATGAAACTCCATGCGCAACTGCTAATGATGACATCTTTTTGGCAAAATTTCTAGTGTCTTCAGTGCTACATGTCAGTTACTCACTATTTTTTATTTTTATTTTTTTAAAGCAAAAATGAATAATGGGAAGGGAACAATAAAATTCCCTTTAATCCTGTCCATATTCCAAAAAGGAAGAAGCTACTCGTCGAAAGTGTCTTATTCCTGTTGACATGCTAAAAGTGCAGCTCAATTTGAATAGCCCAAAGAATGAAGTCCAACTAGACAATTTAAGATAAAGGTCCAAATAGGGTTATTAATGAATGCAGTGAAAGCCCACGAACGCGGTAACACCATCGTCCAAACTTACAAGACACCCAGGATTTGAGCAAATGAAGTTCCTTGCAGTCGCCCAGAGTTATAACCCCATTCTCGCCCAAACCTTCGAATCGCCTAGGATCTTAGCAAACATAAGGTATTATGGTTATCCAAAAGTACGGTTATCGAAGCAGTTATTGGGTAATCTTATCACTTTCCACGATTCAAGAAGTTCAGTTGAAGACGGTTGAACGACAAAGAGTAGTGGTAGCATTTAGAGACGACAGTTCCACGATAAGTTGGCCACCATGAAAAAAGTGGGCAGTTATAAAGCAATTAAGCAGTTTTTAAGCAGTTGATCACAAAGAGAGCATCAAGAGAATATAAAAGGAAGAAAAGATATAGAGCAAAGACCCCGAAATCAAACACTCTTAAACAGAGAATCTGTAATTTCAATTCTTTAGTTTAGACATAAAATATGTCTTTTCAGTACTCGTGTGCTTGCACCCCTTGGAGGCATTCTATTTAAAGTTCCAATTGTAAAGTCATCACCAATAAAACAACCCTTTTTGGGACTTTGTTTCGAGAGGTTTGTTCCTTACACAATCGTCTGATCCCTTTTTAATTATTAACGACAACCCGCGCGAAACAATTTGGCACGTCCAGTGGGACATCGATGTTCGATGTTGAAAATACAAAAAGTGAAACAATATGCCTCAGAAATCCGATAAGAAAGCAGCAAGTCAGGGAGGAGTCTAGTCTGTGAACGAGCGATATGAGGAGCAGCATAGCTCTCCACGAACAGATGGACAAAATCAGAGCAATCACAGTCGTTACGAACCAATGACAGAGTTGAGTCCTCGAACCATGCATGCATTACTCGGAGAACTCACACAAGATGTCGTTGAACAGGTAAATTTACGAAGTATTCATAATATGGAAATATTTACCCAGAATGAGAATGCACATTATGACAACATGGCCAAACAACTGAATACTTTGAACGAAATAATGAATAAGTTAGTACGTCAAATTTGTCAGCCAGTTGTGCCTCTTGCAAACCACTTTCAAATTAGGACAATTGTGGGACATAATCCCCCGGTCCTAAGTTTAAATCAAGGGGTAGAACCACCTTTTGATCCCTCTACTTTAAACCCGGGGGTGGTGTAATTCCAAATCAGAATAATGGCATTGGTACATCTAACTTGGGGGTAACCTAAATGCAAGAGATAATGTCCTAAATAATGGACAGAATACCCCACATGTTAATGATGGAACAAATGTTCAGGCTAATGGTAACAATGCCCCAAATCATGGTAACTTTGTTGCCAATCAAGGACCAAACATCAGGCCTCAAGCAAATCAACCGGTCAACCAACTTGTAGGAATTACATATGATTCCAACGTCATGTTGAGGAATCAGATTATGAAAATCGTACAGGACCAGATGGCTTTTGGAGTACGTCCTATCATTAGGCCGACTTACACAAAGCCATATCATGATTGGGTAGACCAAGCATATCCATGGCCTAGAGGGTATAAAGTGTCAGAACTCTCCCTGTTTACTAGTTTAGGAGATGTGTCTACTCTAGAACACATAGGGCGATTCACACTGCAAAGTGATGACGTAACTGATTACCATAAAATGAGGTTGTTCCCTAGTTTATTAACAGGAGTAGCCTTCTCCTGGTTCATCAATTTGCCAACAAACTCTGTTCAAATATGACAATAATTGGAGCAATTGTTCCACGCTCAATTTTATAAGACTGAGTCTAAAGTTACTTTGACCGATTTGACGAATCTACGTCAAATGCCAAACGAATGGACAGAATGTTTCCTTCAAAGGTTCAAGACAGCAAGAAGTAAATGTTTTGTACCTTTGCCCGAAAAGAAGTTTGTCAAAATCGCTCAAGGTTGTCTAAACTTTGATCTGAAGAAGAAGTTCCAAGATAAAGAATTTCATGATCTTTTCCAATTGAGCGCGAACGTGATCAGGTATGAACGATTAATAAGAGAAGAAGAACAAATGAAAAATTCTTGCAAGGGGACTTATTATAGAGACCCAAATTTTGATGTTCATACCATTAATAACGAGTATTACGATCAAACCGAAATGTGTTTGGTCGAATTAGTTAAAGGAGACACGTATACTTGTCCTATAATGGCTAAGCCTAGGTCCTCAGGCAAGGATGAGCCTATAAAAGATGAAAACATAAAGGCTAGAATGTTCTCGTTCGATGTAACCAAAGCTGACCTTGTATTTGATAAATTATATAAGGATAAGCAGATAAAGTTGAGCGATAAGCATAAATTGTCAAACCCTGAACAAATTAAGGGTAAAAAATATTGTAAGTGGCATAATGCATGGTCACATTTGACTAACAACTGCTTGGTTTTTCGCCATGTGTTACAGGATAAGAGGAAGATGACAGTGGATGAAAATCATTTTCCACAGCCACTTGGAGTGAACATGGTGACATCTGGTTTCAAAAGCAAATTGTCAAAATTCAAGTTGGTTATAGATGATGGAGAAGAAGACCCTGGACCAAATCCCCGTGTCTTTGAACGTATCAAAGGGAAGGAGCCCAAAAAGGACGAAGACGTCCTATGTGCAAGATGCAAAAAAGAAGTGAGTGCAAATGCAGAGAAACCAGGGATATGGCAGCATCACCGTCGCCCTAATTTTTTTCCAAACGCTCAGCCTGGTAGAGGGCAGGGTACATCGTTTTATAAGGGACCGCCTTTTGAGAGGCAGTTCAGGCCAATAAATAATGGGAGAACATTTAGACTGCAACCTCGCTAACCAAATGTATGGCATTCGTTCCAGTATGAGGCTGGAAGGGCGATACCTTTCAATGAGATGACTAGAACCCAACAAAGGCATTTTCAACGGAACTACGGGCGAATGATGAGGCAACAACAGGAAATGCTGTGTCCTAAGGCACCTAGACTACTCGAGGCGGCCAATCAGAATATTTTCAAAGACAGTGAAGAGACTGTTACAGGCGAACCTATGGAAGAATTGCCAGAGACTTCTTCTGGGAGGTCGAAGTTTGAGCGAGACAGAGGGGATGGAGAAGATCCAGATCAGCCCCTTACTATTCAGTTTAGTACGTTACCTCCTATCGTGACTAATAACCATTTACTAGCCAATGAGTTCGAGAATAAAGAGAAGGGAGAAGAAGAAAAGGAGAATAACGAAGAGGAAACATGCATGCTGGAATATGAAGAAGGCCAAACTTCTAAAGAGGCCTACAATGGTAAAGAAGATGATGGTATGGCAGACATCGAAGAGGAAATTGATCTGAAAGCAGAAAGAAGAAGAAGAGGAGTATCGTACAATATTCTATTGAAACAATTACATCGAGAGGGAGTTCGTGAAATAGACTTATTGGGAGAACCATCTGGGCGTTCTTTCAATTTTTACGTGCTGTACGGGACGCCCAAAAGGAAGAAGAGAGTGCCTCGCTCTGAAAAGTATGGATCACCTCCAAGAATAATGCCTCCTCCCACAGGTTGGATAACTGAAGAAGAAACATTAGAAAACAGTGAAAAGGAAATTTAGGAAACAGAGGCTCAGTGCGATATGCTGCACGTTGACTTATCATAAAAGGGTAACTCGACAGAGGACAAGCAGGAAGTGGAAATAGATGCTGCCGAAAAAGTTATTTTTAAGCGACCAACCATGAAATTGACCAAACACTTGAGACCATTGTACGTTAAAGTTCTAGTTAACGGCATACCTATGGCAAAAGTGCTTGTCGATAATGAAGCAGCTATAAACACTATTCCATCTAGGATGATGAGAAAATTTGCAAAGATAGAAGGTAATATGATCCCAATGGAAGTCATCCTTACGAGTTTCAATGGAAGAGCAACTTCAGCTAAAGGGGTTATGCCATTGGACATAACTATAGGAACAACTACTAGGATCGCAGTCTTCTTTGTAATAGATGGTCCCACTAGTTACAATGTGTTATTAGGAAGAGATTGGATACACGAAAGTCGCTGTATATCTTCATCGCTCCATCAGTGCCTAGTTTTTTGGAATGACAAAGGCGAAGCAGAGGTGGTGCAGGCCGATCATAGGCCTTTTGTCGCAAAAGCAAACTCAGTGGAAAGGTTTATGTACGAAGAAAATTATGGATCTGTCAGAGTAGTCCAAGATGGAGAAGAAACTCAGATTGTCGCACAGAGTGAAGAGCCATTTTCGGTGGATGCACTCACAGAAATGTTCAGTCAGATGAGGCCAAACATAGTGGCCCCGGAGGAGCCAGTAATTGGCAAAAGAATGACCAAGGAGTTTTAAATGAGTTGTAAACAACAAAGACAAATGACTGATATTCAGGCCTTCAAAGCCAAATTAATGGCTTTCAATAAAGAATGCAAGGACAAAACGAAAGAAGCAGCAGCCTTGAAAGCATTGAGAGACAAACTGACAGTGTTCGAGTTGGAACAAAGTATTGGCCGAAAAGTCAACAAGGTGGATTGTTTAGAAGAAGAAGTGCCTACAAGAGAACTGGACGACGAAGTGATAAGGATCGTCAAGCCTAGATACGCTCAAGCACAAGACTCTCTGATTAAAGTGAATATTAGCAATGAAGGAGAAGATCGTCCAACATTCATCAGCCAAATGCTCGATCATAAGGTTAGTGATAAATTAATCGCTTTATTAAAGGAATACAAAGATTGTTTTGCTTGGAAATATGAACATATGCCTGGTTTAGATAGAGATTTGGTAGAACATATATTACCAACCAAGCCTAATTTTAAACCTCATAGGCAACCTCCTAGGTGTTTCGCTCCTAATGTACTCCCGGAAATTAAGGAAGAGATAGAGCGATGATTAAAAGCAGGCTTTATTAGAACGGCCAGATACGTTGAATGATTGTCCAATATCGTGCCGATATTAAAAAAGAATGGTAAACTAAGGGTGTGCATAGACTTTAAGAATCTAAACATAGCCACACCTAAAGATGAATATCCAATGCCACGGTAGATTCTTTAGTAGAATCGACTGCCGGACATGTAATGTATTCCTTCATTGATGGGTATTCAGGATACAATCAAATTTATATAGTTGAGGAAGATATACACAAAACTGTCTTTAGATGCCCTGGGTCTCTAGGATGTTTTGAATGGATAGTTATACCTTTCGACCTGAAAAATGCAGGAGCAACTTATCAAAGGGCAATGAATTTGATTTTTTATGATATGATAGGCAAGTTTGTTGAAGTGTATGTAGATGATATAGTGGTCAAATCCCTTAAAGAAGATGACCATTTTGAACAATTAAGATGTTCATTTGAGCAAATGAAGCAATATAAACTAAAGTTGAATCCCTTGAAATGTGCATTTGGTGTTAATGCATGAAATTTCTTGATTTCTTAGTATACAAAAGGGGGATCGAACTTGATAAAAATAAAGCGAAGGTCATTTTAGAGGCCAAACCACCTAGCAACAAAAAAGAATTGCAAAAGTTTCTAGGCCAAATAAATTTTTTAAGACGTTTTATTTCTAACTGTGCAGGGCGAACTAAAACTTTTTCGCCGTTTTTAAAGTTGAAAAATCAGGACGAATTCGTCTGGAAAGAAGAGGCACCACTTCGTGAAGCTATGTTCCATAGCTATAAATTGGTGGCTTGTAATCATTAGAATAACAATACAAACACTAGAAAACATTGTGATCAATATATTCATTCCACAAAGAAAATAATCAAAGTTTTCTTCGTCCATATTCATATTCCCTTTGTGTTCTTCAAGTTTTGAAGAATTTATATAAGTGCTTAAATGTTAATTCTCTACAAAGCTTTATTACTCTTACAAACCATTTGCCGCGAAACTCTTTAAGCACCAAAATTATATACGAGAGGGGGCAAATATCGTTTGAGGATAGCGATATAATGTCGTGTTTAAGCCTTCATATTTATTTTAAGTGTTTTCCATTATTTTAATCTTCTTGAATTTCCAATTTTCGGTTTCTTCTCCAAACACCGGTGTGATAATTTCCCAACAATCTCAAATGATATTTCGCGATGGAGAATGGAATCACTTTGGTAAAGATCAAGTTGATGATATGCAGATCTTGGTTGGATCATTTGATGAGATGAACTTTACAAGAAGATTTGTTTTGAAGATAAACATGCTTTCTCTCAATAATGGAAGAACAATAAATCCAGATTCGTGGTTCTAGATTCGATTTATGTTTCCAGGTTCGGTAATCATCATTTCGCCTTATTCAGTAAGTCGAAATTGTGTTTCGCTTTTACCCATACATACGGTACCTGAATATAATGTGCACAACATCGGTGTTATATTTTGCGTTCGTTGTGCATAAAAATCTAGAATTATATACGATTTAATTTTGGAAGAATTAAAATTGCCATTCTGTCAAATCCTGTACATGAAATGCATGGCGGTTAAAGATACCTTATTAATTTCTGAAATGGCTAACCTAGCATGTGTCTGTCCAAGATAGTTGGCTTATTTTGAAAATGTGTATATGGTTCCATGCAATTGTGATAGAAACGAGATCTACTCGGCATGATGATTGTTTAATGATTAATTTGTTATGCATGTGATATATTACATGAACACACTTAAAAAATCAGATTGAATGTGGATTTATACTCATGACATATCATTTCTAGAATTTTGTAGTTCCTTTATGGGAAAGTTGTTTGTTAGAAATGATGAAATGAATCATGAGAATTTGGTTATGCATAATGATTGCATGTATGAAAATATGGGAAAGGCATAAATCAAATGACAGATTTTATTTTAATTTGGTTTGGTTCTTTGGTACATTTTAATTGACATTGTACTAGCAAATTTGTTGAAAGTATATGAATCCCCATTTCTTTGTTGAGCTATGAGAATGACATGATATTGCTCATGGTAGGAAATTCTAAAAAGTTAGAATTTTATGAAAGAAATTATGTGAATTTTCATGACCATTTCTTCTACTAGAAAATGGAAAACTACATATGAATTACTTCATCTTGATGAATGTTAATACATGTAAAATTAAAACAAATTGGTTATTCTCACTTTGTTGTGACAATTGGAATGGTTCATGTGCATGAATATTAAACAATGCAATTCAAACCAATTTGGGCCGTCACATTTGCTTGGATTATACACAAACCCACTTGGGTAGCCCACATGTTTTTGTAGGGCATCATTTATTGCACGATGCATTTTCCATTATGTTGGCTTATGGACTCCGAAGTGCAAGTAAAGCACATCCATATTTATGTTTTGAGACCAGCCTATTAATATTTAATGGGTCTAAATGATGCCTATTATTTGTTGAAAGTACATGAAATTTCATGACTACTTCTTCTATTGGAATATGAGATTTACACGATAATATTTGAGATGATATAATGTTAGTCTTATTCATTAATTGAATTTGACTTCAATCGAGAAACCAATTGAGTTGGTTTATACTTGAAAAGTATTAATGATCTACGAGATGACCTTGATCAAATTGTGAAAGTTCAGGGAACGTTCTACAACCACTTGAAAATTCACGGGAATGCTTGACTATGTCAAATTCAAATTTTAGCGTTACCAAGTTTACGTTCCAATTTACCGTTTGACCTTACGTGCGAAATTAATACAATTAATTGTAACAAGTCACAAATTAATTGTTGTCTAGGTGATTAAACATACACGTCCAATTAAGCCTATGTTGAATTGTCGGTTTGCATAAAGTAAATAAAATAGTAACAATGCCAACTCACAATATGATGATGGAGAAACCCCAACGTGGGTAAAATTTCGGGACCAAGCCAGTAATTTTCACTATACCAATTCAGCCAGTACAAGTTATGTCAAACTCCGTACCAAGTCCGACCCGCTGTTCCAATATCACGATATACTGTCGTAGATACTGTTAGTCTCCTGCTAGCTTCCGGATATACCTCATGCAGCCCAATCTGCTGTCCAATACAGACTCCTGGTCTCTAGCTGATTGTATCATCAAGTGAAATTCTAAGAACCTCCTGTTATTGTCTAGTTCCTGCGTTTGTCGTCCACCTCTCTCATTCTCTCAGTGAGAGAGTCCCTTCCTCTACAGATGAAGAAGTCCACGTGTTTTGTCTTCACAAATAGTGATGTTTTCCCCGTCAGTGGATTGCCTGGATCAAGGTGTTTATGGATGAATTTCTTGTTCAGTTCTGCCTTGGATCACTTGAGAGAATATTGAAGATGATATCTATATAAAGCACAATATGATCATCTCTCTTTCACGTTCACGGCCTTTGTATTTATAGTTTGGGGCAATTAGGAGTCCTAGGCCGTGTTAAACTTTCCAAAAATTGAAAATACGATTTTTTATATAACACCATCGCTTGAGTAAAAAGTGAGCGAACAGTAAGCGACGCCACTTCGCTCGAGCGAACATTGAGCGGCGAGCAAGCGACGACCATTCTGCTTCCTCTCGCTCAAGCGGTGGCAGGGCGAACAACTATCTAACTTCCGGTGTCGCGACCTTGATTTGAACCAAACACTCAAACCCTAGTCCTTACCATCTAGCTTTGCTAAATTGCACTCTAAGTCCCTGACTTTTATAACATTGTACAATTGAGTTCCTGACTTTTACAATTTAGTTCATTTGTCCACATAATCGCCAATTACACCTTTAGACCTAACAAATTGTATGATCAAATCAAAAATAGTGGATTGAAGCACGTTGTGACTTAACAATCATTATTTGAGATACTTAAACTTTCATAGATATTATCAAAGTGATAAAAGAATTGTACTCTGAAAGAGTTGATGAACTCTAAGTTTAATTACAATCCCAAATGAGAACTTCAAAAACTTATGGATGCAATATTACCAAATTACATAAGAATTCCTAATTAAGGAATTGTGGGGGTAACTTAATATAAAAGTTAAAATTTCCTTGACCTTTTTATCATAGAAATATATCTATGAAGGAGAAGATGTGGAAAACCCTTATATATAATTATAAGTTGGATACACTAAGTCTAAGGTAGATAATTTGGGTGAAAGTCGATTATGGCGTTTGCAAAACAATTTGAATATTTAAAAAATATTCATGCTATTGAAAATCATTGTAATGATTCAATGATGAGAAGTGAATACCCACGAATAAAATCCACAAAAGTAATTGACTAAGTGTAATAATTTATATAAAAATATTTCAACTGTGTTTGAAATCTATAAAGTTTTAAATAAAGCGAGTGAGAAGCATGTGGCTTCATAAAAGATTTCTTGACAGTGACAAGTTGTATTTATCAAATGAATCATTGACTAGCTATGTTTGATAAGAATACTAAGTCACATATAATGGAAGTCTAAACATATAAGTCTTAGACATTACTTAATTATCAAAAATGGAATAATTTCCATAAAGACATAGCGGATACTTTAAACCACTAAATAGAGTTTTAGTGACATCTACTTCGAGTAGGATGGAGTTGAAACTTCTTAGCAAAAAAGTTCACAAATGACAGCAACCCTACTTGTTATTACTCAAAATGTAATTTACGGGTTCAAAGGGTAACAACAAGTCGTTCGATATGTGAATAGTTGAAACATTATTAAAATCCGCAATAATCCTATCCTAATTAAAATAATGCTGGTTGTTACTGAAATGAGGTTTGATCATTAAAACTCTTAATGAAGTTCAGTGCTAAAACACAAGTACTTCTAAAAAAAGTAAAGGTACTGGAAGAACTTCACCTAAACAAACTTCGAGGTGGTACCGCTTCAATTGAGAGTTGGAGTTTCTCTCTTAAAAGTTTGTTGAAAAGGATAAGCGCAAGGCAATATTAGCGCTAAGCGAGTTATGAGGAACTTGAGAGCACGTAATACTCGTGTGTGTATTCTTATCGATATTGTCACATGGAACAATTGGTTCAAAGCTTCACGCTATCTTTGATTCTGACTATACTTTGTTTGAATTACACTATGGTTAAATTTAAATCGAAAGATATTTAATCCTTACGCATAAGTATTGTATACTTTGAATATGAAAGTTTATTGAAATTTTGAACAAATGGGGGATTGTTGAAAATATATTGTTCAAAATCAATAAACACGTGTGTGGAATGGAACGAACAAAATTGGAATATAAAACTAAAAATCGGAGGCCCAAGATGAATGCCATGCGACCGCATATCAATATGGCCATGCGACAACTCGAAACTGGAGAGGCCAGTTTGAAGAACTCCATGCGACCAAATGGAGTTATACCTTGCGGTCGCATGGTACAATGAATTAGCCGTTGGGCAGTTTTTTCGACGGTTTTCAGTTGGTTTGTTGACGGCTTTCCACTTCTTTTTGGCACCACTTCTTGAAGCTATGTTCCATAGCTATAAATTGGTGGCTTGTGATCATTAGAATAACAGTAAAAACACTTGAAAACATTGTGATCAATATATTCATTCCACAAAAAAGAAATCAAAATTTTCTTCATCCATATTCATATTCCCTTTGTGTTCTTCAAGTTTTGGAGAATTTATACAAGTGCTTAAGTATTAATTCTCTATAAGGTTTGATTACTTATA